>NW_020957170.1:33059-35442 GCF_003031625.1 Empidonax traillii | reverse complement strand
TCTGCAGCAGGTCTGCCCCAGGGACGCCTAAAACAGGGAGGAAAAGAGAAAACACTGGCACTCTCCTCCTGCTCTTCAGGAAACAAGTACCAGGAGCCCTTGGGACTGGTTTTACATGTCTCTTAGTCAGATCTCGTGGATGTTGTCCAAAACAATGGACAAGGAGAGCCCGTTCTGTTTCTCTGTGTATTGCAATCATTTCCTCCTCGAGCTCAAACTGGCACCTTCTGGTGGCAAACACTCAGAGCATCAGAGAAAAAAAGGCAATCTATTGAAGCGTTGCACTATTTGAGTGACTGTTAACACTACTTCATAAAATAACAGCAGAAAGAAATTTTCTGCTGTTAGAAATTTCTTCATGAATCAGTTTTAGACCTATTGGGCAATTATTTCAACACAATCACCATTTTTCACTGGTAATTGCTGCGCTAAGGCCCTGCTCCACAATGGCCCTCCAGTGTTGAGCCCTAAGAACTCTGATATTTCAAAAAATGGGAAAGAAAAACAAACGCAGAAGCTTCAAGCATTGTCTCACTTTGATGGAATGTCAGAAAAAATTACTGTGACAGCTTGGATATGGCAGGACCACTCAGGCCTGGCTGTATCCCAGACCTCCTCGTGCCTCTGTTCCATGTGCAGTGGGGCTGGCTTGGGATAGGATCAGCTCTGGGGCAGGATCAGCTCTGGGGCAGGATCAGCTCTGGGGCAGGATCAGCTCTGGACAGGATCAGCTCTGGGACAGGATCAGCTCTGGGGCAGGATCAGCTCTGGGGCAGGATCAGCTCCCAGGACAGGATCAGTTCCCAGGACAGGATCAGCTCCCAGGACAGGATCAGCTCCCAGGACAGGATCAGCTCCCAGGACAGGATCAGCTCTGGGTCACGCCCAGCCCTGTCTCCAGTGCTCAGCTCCAAGTGGTCACTTGCACTCTGGGTTTGTGCTGCAGGCACAGGGGACAGTGTCCCCTCTGTGCTCTGAAACGTTCCTTTGTCATTAATCCAGTTCAAGTGGATGCCTCAGCTGCTCCCTTAAATTCTCCTCCGTGAACTATGAAGCAGCAGTGGTTCTCTGCTGAATTAAGTAGTTCAACTAAAAGAATCCCATATATTGTTTCCAGTCAATGGGCACTATGAATAGATTTTATGTAAAATTACTGGGAATGCATAAGCCATTTTGTCTAATGTTATGGAATTTCTTCTCCCAAACCTGTGTGAAATGTAATTCACGTTCAGATACTGACAACTGAATCATACTCAGCATTCATATATAGTGCTTTACATATGCAAACTGCCATAAAACATTAATTAAGCAATAGATTTCCTAATGCTGAGAAAGTACACTTACACCAGGCTGGGTGAGTTAAATGTTTAAATACTGTCAGCGCTTAAATACTATTTACAGAGTTTCACTGTGCTGTGAGCTCAATTATTGGCAGAGCTGTAACAGTCAGTGGCTTTTCCATACGGTAAGTAGGAGTAGGAATGGTGGTTTGGTCTTTATCTACACTAAACTTTACTTTGAAATTGTACTTTTGCAACCAATGTGTTATTTTAAAAGTGAAGTAACTGTAGTAAGAACACAGGCTGTGTGTTTGCAGACTCGTGGTGCAGCTACAATACAGAGGAAACAGCATTATTTATTGGGTTTTTTTATGTTTCAGGTCACTTTTACTCCTTTTCCACAGCTGGTGCTGCCCAAAGCCACGGGACACACTCAGTGTGCTGAGACACCCTCAGGGTGTCCCTGGCTGCTCAGGAAGCTGCACAGCTGTGCTGGTCCCCACCCCTGCAGCTCCCAGCCGTGTCCTCCCCTGGGACAGATGCTGGGTTTGGAGCTCAGTGATCTCCCTGGGATGGCAGAGTGCACTCAGTGCACTTCAGATCACTGGGGTTTGCTGTAGTGGTTACTGATTAATTCTGTTTATTGGTCAGGAAAAGAGTAACCCTGAGTCAGCACCACACCTTGTAAAATGTCCCAGCTGGTACAGGCTCTCCCCTTCCCTCCACTCCCTGGAGTGGCACAAAAGGCTTCCAGTCCCACACAGCAGGTGTGACTCACACTTCGGGGTGGTATTTATAGCTCAGACCAGGCACTGGCACAGGTGAGAGCCTGGCAGGCAGAGTAGATCCCACACACCCTGGGGACTGCACTCCCAGCAGATCCCACAGCAGATCCCACACACCCTGGGGACTGCACTCCCTGTGTCCCAGCAGATCCCACAGCAGATCCCACACACCCTGGGGACTGCACTCCCTGTGTCCCTGCAGATCCCACATACCCTGGGGATGCACTCCCTGTGTCCCTGCAGATCCCACAGCAGATCTCACCCACCCTGGGGATGCACTCCCTGTGTCCCAGCAGATCCCACACACCCTGGGGGATG
>NW_020957170.1:31065-33038 GCF_003031625.1 Empidonax traillii | reverse complement strand
TCTGGGACAGGATCAGCTCTGGGGCAGGATCAGCTCTGGACAGGATCAGCTCTGGGGCAGGATCAGGTCCCAGGATGGGATCAGCTCTGGACAGGATCAGCTCTGGACAGGATCAGCTCCCAGGACAGGATCAGGTTTGGACAGGAACAGCTCTGGGACAGAATCAGCTCGCAGGACAGGATCAGCTCCCAGGACAGAATCAGCTCCCAGGACAGGATCAGCTCTGGACAGGATCAGCTCTGGGACAGGATCAGCTCTGGGACAGGATCAGCTCTGGGACAGGATCAGGTCCCAGGACAGGATCAGCTCTGGACAGGATCAGCTCCCAGGACAGGATCAGGTCCCAGGACAGGATCAGCTCTGGGACAGGATCAGCTGTGGGGCAGGATCAGCTGTGGGGCAGGATCAGCTCAGGACAGGATCAGCTCTGGGACAGGATCAGCTCTGGGACAGGATCAGCTCCCAGGAGCAGGATCAGGTCCCAGGACAGGATCAGCTCTGGGGCAGGATCAGGTCCCAGGACAGGATCAGCTCTGGGGCAGGATCAGGTCCCAGGATGGCATCAGCTCTGGACAGGATCAGCTCTGGGTCATGCCCAGCCCTGTCTCCAGTGCTCAGCTCCAAGTGGTCACTTGCACTCGGGGTTTGTGCTGCAGGCACAGGGGACAGTGTCCCCTCTGTGCTCTGAAATGTTCCTTTGTCATTAATCCAGTTCAAGTGGATGCCTCAGCTGCTCCCTTAAATTCTCCTCCGTGAACTATGAGGCAGCAGTGGTTCTCTGCTGAATTAAGTAGTTCAACTAAAAGAATCCCATATATTGTTTCCAGTCAATGGGCACTATGAATAGATTTTATGTAAAATTACTGGGAATGCATAAGCCATTTTGTCTAATGTTATGGAATTTCTTCTCCCAAACCTGTGTGAAATGTAATTCACGTTCAGATACTGACAACTGAATCATACTCAGCATTCATATAGAGTGCTTTACATATGCAAACTGCCATAAAACATTAATTAAGCAATAGATTTCCTAATGCTGAGAAAGTACACTTACACCAGGCTGGGTGAGTTAAATGTTTAAATACTGTCAGCGCTTAAATACTATTTACAGAGTTTCACTGTGCTGTGAGCTCAATTATTGGCAGAGCTGTAACAGTCAGTGGCTTTTCCATACGGTAAGTAGGAGTAGGAATGGTGGTTTGGTCTTTATCTACACTAAACTTTACTTTGAAATTGTACTTTTGCAACCAATGTGTTATTTTAAAAGTGAAGTAACTGTAGTAAGAACACAGGCTGTGTGTTTGCAGACTCGTGGTGCAGCTACAATACAGAGGAAACAGCATTATTTATTGGGGTTTTTTTATGTTTCAGGTGACTTCTACTCCTTTTCCACAGCTGGTGCTGCCCAAAGCCACGGGACACACTCAGTGTGCTGAGACACCCTCAGGGTGTCCCTGGCTGCTCAGGAAGCTGCACAGCTGTGCTGGTCCCCACCCCTGCAGCTCCCAGCCGTGTCCTCCCCTGGGACAGATGCTGGGTTTGGAGCTCAGTGATCTCCCTGGGATGGCAGAGTGCACTCAGTGCACTTCAAATCACTGGGGTTTGCTGTGGCGGTTACTGATTAATTCTGTTTATTGGTCAGGAAAAGAGTAACCCTGAGTCAGCACCACACCTTGTAAAATGTCCCAGCTGGTACAGGCTCTCCCCTTCCCTCCACTCCCTGGAGTGGCACAAAAGGCTTCCAGTCCCACACAGCAGGTGTGACTCACACTTCGGGGTGGTATTTATAGCTCAGACCAGGCACTGGCACAGGTGAGAGCCTGGCAGGCAGAGTAGATCCCACACACCCTGGGGACTGCACTCCCAGCAGATCCCACAGCAGATCCCACACACCCTGGGGATGCACTCCCTGTGTCCCAGCAGATCCCACAGCAGATCCCACCCACCCTGGGGATGCACTCCCTGTGTCCCTG
>NW_020957170.1:9698-29842 GCF_003031625.1 Empidonax traillii | reverse complement strand
GCCCCTTCCCCAGGGATGGAGCCCCAGCCCAAGCAGCCCCTTCCCCAGGGATGGAGCCCCAGCCCAAGCAGCCCCTTCCCCAGGGATGGAGCCCCAGCCCAAGCAGCCCCTTCCCCAGGGATGGAGCTCTCCCCAGCTGGAGGAAATGCCCAGAGCAGCACAGGCAGAATGAGGATCACTGTCACTTCTGTTTCCAGTTCACCCAGAATGAAATCAATATTTTTGTTAGCCCTTGTTTCCCCAGCTGCCCCAGCAGCCCTTCCTGGACAAGGAGAGTCCTTTTATTTGAGAGTCTGTCATCAAGAAGACTAAAAGGAGCTTTAAAATCATTATTTAAGCAATGACAGTGCAGACTAAGTTCATGACACAGAACTGGCTCATCCCTTCCAGATCCCAGCAATCACAAGGTCCCAAACACTTCTCCAGGCTGTGCAGACCCCAAACTGTTCTTTATTTGGGTGCTTTAGTTTGAATAGTCAACAATAAAAGACTCTTTAATTGTTTAGTCACTGCAGCCATGAATGTCCCACAGAGTTTACTTTCTTGTTCCATTAATGTATTTGTTTATATTTGCAGAAGGATTCAATCTGATGTAAACTGTGAAATATGTTGTTTACTGAACAAAGACAGGTTCCAAGGCACTTGTTAACACTGAAATCAAACCCGACTCTTAGATATGTATTTGCATTAGTCAGTCACCTCAGTGCCCACAAACCCGGCTGAACACTGCAACGCTTCATTAAACAGTCTGGGAAAGCATCTAGAAGATAAATAACCTGTTGAAAAACTTCGGATGTGTCAATGGTTTGCCATGAAACTGGAAGACATACCAGAGCTTTGTACTGCAGCTTGTATTTGTATTAATGTCTTGAAAACTAGAGTGCAAACCCAAAATTTGCCACTGCCATCAAGTTTACTGTCAGCACTCTGGAGAAGAGAATTGGAATTTTCAGTGATTTTGATAAACTGGATTCTGACAGACATTTGTGCCTGGATGCCATCTGGAACGGTACATCAAGTTTTAACTTTTAGTTCACCATTAGCCAAGATGGATCTGCTGGCAGGGGGAGCAGCCTGCAGGGGGAAACCAGGCAAAAACCCTGAAGGACAGAGCAAAACTGCAGCTCTGACTACCCTGACATTTTGTCTTGCCAACACTGTTCAAATGTGCAGTTGTGGACTGTGACATGCAGAAAGGCTTGCAGGAGCTCAGGGCAGATGATTTCCCAGCAGGGCCGGGAGCCTGCAGGGACCAGCCCTAAGGGAGCAGGCTGGGACAGCCTCCCAAAAATCCTGCAGGTCACATCGGCACTCCCGGCTGCCTGCTGACAATATCAAACACGGCTCACAGATCAAGGGGTATCAGCATCACTGGCTCTTATCTGCTCCCTCAGAGCTCATCTGTCAGGGCAGCAGTGCTGTTTGTGCCTGGCTGACCCCGGGCTGGGCTGGGCTGGGCTGGGTGGGGTTATCTGCAGAGCCAGGTGTTGCAAGACTCGGTTTGCTCCCACATTCACCTTCATCCGGCCCAGCAGCTGAAGGCCTGGAAGATGAAACAGTGCTTAGGCTGGTGACACAATCAGTGGTCAGCCACAATGATCCCTCCAGCCTTGACCAGCCAGAGACAGCAGCAGCCCCTGTAAAGCAATCAGAAAACACGGCACTGTGTTAAAGGGCTGCAGGGCATCTGAAGGCTATTGAGGCTGCAAACAACTGACAGGCAGTCTGAGCCTAACATGGGTTTTAAAAACTCCTTATCTCCTTTGCTGATATGTTTACTACCGAATTACTTCAATACAGTCTACAGACATGTAAAGAACAATCAACATTTACATCTGAGTGATTTCAGCCGCCCAAGCTGCAGCAGCAGGACTCTGCTGGGTACACCAGGAGCTGTTCTGTGCACTGTGTGCAGCACAGCCCACGTCTCAGAGCTGAAACAACGCCATCATTCCCAAAATCTGGTCTTACAAATCCTTCCCAGCTGACTGAAGAGTGAAGTTCTACCTCTGGCTCTGACACAGCTTCCCCTGTCGTGCCATGGGCACCACCAAGGCTGCCAGACCTGGCACTGCCATTGCCCTCCAGGCCCATGGACAAAGAGCAGATTTGCTTGTGTGGCAGCTTTCTCTTGCTCAGCTCTTTCCACAATGCAAAGCCAAAAGCAGGCAAAAGTCCTTGCTGCCTCTTTTGCACATTTATTTGGGTTTAAAGCTTTGACTGTTCCTGTGTTACTGTGTGACATTTTTTAAACTTGGAGACTCCTGCTCAACCCCTGGGTATTTTGATTGAATGGCATTCTGGGGGAATTCCATGCTGTCCATAGAAAAATACAGACACCCCTAAGAACCAAACCTCTCATATGTTTCCGTTGTGTTCAAGGAACTTTTTCGGTTGATAAATGGAACAAGTATTTTCCTTTCTCTTTTTCTGGTACAGACCCACCGCTTTGCTGGATTCACCTGCTGCTCCACAGCATTCATGGGAACCACAGGCAATGAAAAAGGACTGGAGTACAACCCTGGTTTTATCTGGGATGTCACCTTCCAGAGATGCACTGGCAATTTTTAGAGTGAGAAGGTGTTTCTCTCATTATTAGTTAGAGAAAGTTCCCCAGACCTCAATACCTGCCAAGACTCACAACCACAATTTTGCACCCCCAATCTGGGACCAGGGGCAGACTGTTGCAGTGATTCCTCACCCAGAGGAAAAGGCCATCACTTGGTGACCTGCACCACCACCTCCTGCTCTCTGGGACCTCTGAACTCTCCATCTCCCAGAGCTGGTGGGATCCCGGCGGGAAGCACTCATTTCTCACTGCCCTGACAGGAGATTCTGGCAGGACAAGCTCTTTAAATGAACCAAGTGAAAGAGTGAAAAGCCCAAAGAGAACTGTGCTGTGTGAGCACTGCTGCCAGCAGTTCCACTGCAGTGGGACACTGCCACGGGGCAGGGAAGAACAGGCCTTTTTCTCCACAAGGGCTTTTGCTGCAGACAGGAAGTTTGTTTTTTGAATTAGTCACCGGTTTCACTCCAGGCTGATTATACCAGTTTCATTACCATACAATAGCCCTGTTTCCATGCAAGCGCTATCAAGATTACATTTATGGTTCCAAAAGTTGTTTCACCACACCTACACACAAGCAGTGCTGCACATATAACAGATAAGTGCTCTCTCTGTTCTGTGGGCTTACCTAAAATCCATCACCTTTCGGGTAAACTGCTCCTGGGGCCGGGAGAAGGGGGTTGACAGCAAATAAAGAACACGGAAATAGACCTGAACTTTGACAACTATGCATATTTTGACTATAAACATCACATCTATGAGTGGGATATAAACATGCCATTGAACATGTTCTTTATCAATTAAAATAAAGTGGCATTATGACACCAATTCAAGACAGATGATATGTGATAAGTTCTGGCAGCACAGGCTACTTTTGCAATAGTGATAAGATCTCTGGCAGGACTTTTGATGGAAATAATGAACTTTTTCTTCTGTGTATGTGTCAGCTTTTTCTCTCTCTTTTCTTTTTTTTTTTTAATAACTTTATTTACACCCACCAGCAGCTGTGGTTATTTTTTGAAAAAATGAAACTTGGGTATTTTGCATTTGAGGATCTTTTGGCAGAGGAAAGTCCCAGTAGGGCTTTACCTCCCCAGCAGGCCCAGGAGAGGCAGGACAGGGATGACTCCACACAAAGCAGCTCCTGCTCAGGAAGTTGCTTGCAGGAGGGAGATGCTGCACTGGCTGAATCAGGGCAGGAACCAGCTCATGCCACTGCAAACAGCCCCGTCACAGCAGCAGCTCTGGCCTGAGTCACCTGCAATCTGTGCTGCCACTTCCCTCTGACTGTCTGGGGGTTGAGCAGACAGAGCAGTTTCACTTATTTTAAACCCTGTCCCTGGAATTACCCTGCCTACCTCGTTTCACTCCATATGTGCACATCCTGACTCTGGAATGAGAAATCCTGGTGCCACTGGGTTAAGAGAAACACCCATTAGGCAGTCTTGTTGCAGATGTGTATTCACATACGGAATTATCGAGAATAACCCAAGGTGCAGACAAGTTAAATATTGTATTTAAATGCTGTTGGATGCTGGATTATTTTTGTCATCTTCTCCTTCCTCAGCCCCCCAGAGGAACCCCAAACCAACCTAAATCATGCTGCTGCCAAATCCAAAATAAGGGCTGTGGATCTAAAAAAAAAACACCAGAAGAGTTGCTTAGAGGGTCCCCCGGAGCTGCGGGCACGGCCCCCACCATGGGCCGGGCACGGCGGGCCCGGCAGCGCCGGGAACGGGCGGGGGACCCGGGGCAGGGGGAGCCGCGGCTGCCGCTCCCGCTCCGCGCTGGGCGCGGGACCCCGACGGGCCGGGAGCGGCCCCGCCTGAGCCGGGGGAGCCCGTCCCCTCCGGAGGGACCGTGGGCAGGGCAGGGCAGGGCAGGGCAGGGCAGGGCAGGGCAGGGCAGGGCAGGGACCGGCCGGTGCCCCCCGGGCAGGGCGGGAACCGCGGGCAGGACCGGGACGGACCCGCCGGTGCCCCCCGGCCGGCGCCGCCGGGGCCCGCGGAGGGGCGGGGCTTGTGCAGCTGCGCCCGCCTCGGGCAGCCAATGGGGGCGGGCGGCGCCGCGCTGCAGCCAATGGGCGGGGGCGGGCCGCGGGACGCAGCCAATGGGGCCGGGCCGGGCCGCGGGACGCAGCCAATGGGGCCGGGCCGGGCCGCCATGGGCCGCGGTAGCGCCGTCCCGCCGGGGCCGGGGCCGGGGCCGGGGTTGGCGGCGCCGCGTCCTCCTCCTCCCGTTCCTCCTCCCGTCCCTCCTCCTCCTCCCCGGCGCTGCCCGGTGCCGGGGCTGTCCCGGCGCGGCTCCGCGGGGCGCGGCCGCCGCCCGCCCGCCCCGGAGCGGGGCCGCCCCCCGTCCCCTCCCCGCGCCCGCCCCGTCCCCGCCCGCCGCGGCGGCCCCGAGCGGGAGGCGGCGGAGGGAGGCGGGAGCCATGCGGGAGTACAAGGTGGTGGTGCTGGGCTCGGGCGGCGTGGGCAAGTCCGCCCTCACCGTGCAGTTCGTGACCGGCTCGTTCATCGAGAAGTATGACCCCACCATCGAGGACTTCTACCGCAAGGAGATCGAGGTGGACTCGTCCCCGTCCGTGCTGGAGATCCTGGACACGGCCGGCACCGAGCAGTTCGCCTCCATGCGGGACCTCTACATCAAGAACGGGCAGGGCTTCATCCTGGTGTACAGCCTGGTGAACCAGCAGAGCTTCCAGGACATCAAGCCCATGCGGGACCAGATCATCCGAGTCAAGAGGTACGAGCGGGTGCCCATGATCCTGGTGGGCAACAAGGTGGACCTGGAGGGCGAGCGCGAGGTCTCCTTCGGGGAGGGCAAAGCGCTGGCCGAGGAGTGGAGCTGCCCCTTCATGGAGACCTCGGCCAAAAACAAAGCCTCGGTGGACGAGCTCTTCGCCGAGATCGTCAGGCAGATGAACTATGCGGCTCAGCCCAACGGGGACGAGCCGTGCTGCGCCTCCTGCGCCATCCTCTGAGGGCGGCGGCGGCCCCGGCCCCGCGGGAACAAAAGCATCGGCAACAAATTCATCGTCTTGGAAATGTGGCTTTTCTCGGCATGTACGTTTCGTCCAGTCTTGGTCGTGGCATATTTCCTGTCAGTGCCGGCGGCGGGCGCGGGAGGAGCCGGTCCCGCCGCCCGGGGAGCGGAGCCACGCGGGGAACCCGCCCCGGGACACCCGTGGGGAGCGGAGCCCACATCCCGGGATATCCCCGGGGAGCGGAGCCGGCATCCCGGGATATCCCCGGGGAGCGGAGCCCACATCCCGGGATATCCCTGGGGAGCGGAGCCCACATCCCGGGATATCCCCGGGGAGCGGTACCGACATCCCGGGACACCCCGGGGAGCGGAGCCCACATCCCGGGATATCCCCGGGGAGCGGAGCCGGCATCCCGGGATATCCCCGGGGAGCGGAGCCCACATCCCGGGATATCCCCGGGGAGCGGAGCCCACATCCCGGGATATCCCCGGGGAGCGGAGCCCACATCCCGGGACACCCCGGGCCGCCCTCCCCGGGTCTCTATGCAAGCGGGCGGCGGAGCGGGGCCGTCCCCCCGGAGAGTTGCACATGGAACTGGGACTATGACCCGGACGGTGCTGCCAGGCACGGGGCGCCGGGCAGCGCTGCCGGTATCCCTGGAATAATGCTCTATTTTGTTTACCTGCTGTATCGGATGGGAGTTTGCAGGAGAGTGGTAGCGTGGTGGGTTTCTCCTGGTTTTTATTTGTTTTGGGGTTTTGTTTGTTTGTTTATTTTTTTAAAATCAGCTGTGAAAATGTTACAAATCTGCACAATTTTCGAGGCGTGCGTGTGTGTGTGATTTCGTTGTGGTTTTGGTTTTTTCCTTTGGTGGGTGGGAACGGTGGTGCTTTTTGTGCCGAGGGGTTTCGGGTTTGGGTTGGCAATAACTGATTTTGATGACTAGCTCTCTCAAGTGCAAAGACTTCCTATGAGTGATGCAGGGCCAACAGCAGCCCTGTGTCTGCAGAGTGCCTTCAAAACTCAGCTGTTCCAGCCGGTGCCAACCTGTGAAAGCTCCACAGAATCCCATTATCTACTACTCCAAAAACTACTTAACAGTTTCCTTGCAGTAATCACACCGAGCAAGCCAGGACAAAAGGGCCTATTGTTAGTGGAATTTATTTCTTATGTCCATCTGAGCCTTTTAACTGTTATTTCCATGTCTTGCAAGTTCAGGCTTAATTTACTTCAAATTTACACGAATTTAGCCTTTTGGGATTGGGGGGGGGGGGCTTTTTTGGTTTTTATTCTTTTCCCCTTTGATTTTGTCGTGGGATGTACCTCCAGCCAGCAAAGAAGGAAATCTTATCGTTGTGATGTACCAAGAAAATTCTAACAACTGCCATTTTAATTGCAGACATGCATTGAAGAGATGTCTATCCATTTTAATACAGATCCTGTTTTTTAGAAAACAACTTTGTGCACTGTTATGTATCACATGAAACACTGACTTTCTCACAGGCTGTTAATCCTGATTTGTATCTCAATGGCAGGGAAAGGTGGGGGGTTGATTTAGCTAAGGACAGTGTTTAAGAAGCATGCAGACCAGAAGATTGCTGTTTTACCTAACATTTAGCCATTTTTAATGCAGTGTTCTGCTTGCCCTCAGGCCCTGGCCCAGTGTGATGCCAGCCTGGGAGAGGAAGGCTGTGCTCAGAGGAAGCTCTGGGAAGGGAGCGTGCCCTTAATGGAACATGCCCTGGAGGGTCAGCCCCTTGCTCCTTACTGGAACCAACGTGGTTTATTGGGGTGAAATTCTAAAGGTCTATTATTTATGAAATTTGAGCTCTTAATTTCATTGCATTATCACTCTTTAAAATTATAAATCGTATCTTTATTTGTTTCCTGGTTTGCTGAGGCTTGGGCTGGGAGGAGATCTGTGCCTCCCCTCAGCTGGAAGATTCAAGGAGCGTGTTCACCCCCATTTTGTTCCTCTTAGCCCCTTCTTTAAAGGTTTGCTCACAAAACCTGCGACTCTTTTGTTTCCTTTTTTTTTTTTGCCCCCATCCCAGGAAGACATGAAGTTGTCTTACATCACAAGAACAAAGGTTAAGCAATGATGTATAAAGGGGTTTTTAATCAGGCTAACAGAAAACTAACTGCCATGATTCCTCTGGGAATCTGGTCATTTTAAGCAGGAAAACTTTGTGCCTCAGCACTGGAAGAACAGTGTGTAGTG
Organism: Empidonax traillii; assembly: GCF_003031625.1. Taxonomy (NCBI): domain Eukaryota; kingdom Metazoa; phylum Chordata; class Aves; order Passeriformes; family Tyrannidae; genus Empidonax; species Empidonax traillii. The sequence goes on along the minus strand of NW_020957170.1, from coordinate 22,069 downwards.
TTAGTTTATGTATTGAAATCCCAGCGATCGAAATAAATATTGTAATTTGTGCTTTAGCCAGAATTGGACACTTTTTGTAGCAATGTCAAATACCTACTGAAAATTTGGGATACTTACATGCTGAAAACATCTCCTCCTGAGCAATCGTGTCCCTCCACAAGGACCTGCTCTGATCCCATCAGTGGGGCTGTGTCAGTCTCACTGATAACAATCACAGCCCAGAGGGCTGGAGGAGCTGGTCCCTCCCTGCTGCCTGTGCCTGCTTGTAACAGAAAAATTGATCCAAGCCCCCATTTTTAAGTGAAAATTGAAAACCTCGTTCCAGAAATTCCTAAAAATGAATTGGAAGCCAGAGGACTCCCGTGTTAGGAGGACAGGGGAACGAATAACTCTTATTGACAGGGGCTTCTTTTACCCCAAGTACTGCACTGAAAGCTGAGGAAGCTCCACGTCTGCAGCTCAAAAACTGCATGGCTGAAGTTTTAGATAAAAAGGCCATAAATTCACATCCCAGCTACTGCCGTGGTTCAATTTTGCCTTAAATTCCCTGGGAATGTAGAGTTTCTGGCTCCCAACAGGCCTTGCTCTAGGTCAGTGTACAGACAGCAGCTTGTTGTGGTTGATAACAGCAGGTATTTTTATGTCCTCCCCAGGAGCAGCAGATCCCTCGTGCTCTCCAGTGCCTCTGTCTCCCCTCTGCCTGGGATCGAGGAACAAGCACAAACGGGTGTTTGTAGCACACAAAGTCCAGCTTTGCTGAGCCTGGCAGAGCATCTGAGGGCAGCCTGCTGAGCTCTGCCTTGTGCTGGGCCTTTCCTTGGTGCGCTCTGGTTCTGGCCCAGAAGGGGGATTTGTTGACCAGTGGAGCCTTGAAGCAGCCATGGCATGGTCTGGGCAGGGCTTTGAGTGTTCCATGTTCTGTGGGATCGATGAGGACAGTGCAAAATGTAGAGCTCAGTAGTCTGATCTTCCAAATACTCTGAAGTGTTTTGGTGCTTGTTAAATGTAGACCTGGTCTATGAAAAGTCTGGAAAAAAAAAAAAAATCATCCTGCTTTAACTTGACTGAGTAATGAAAGCTATATTAGCTTCGACACTTGAGGGAAATGTTGTATCAATATAAAGGTACTCTTTTATTCCTTTTCCCTGTGGGAATATGTTACACCCGTGTCAATACAGAGGTGGTATATTGCTCTTTTCACAGTGAGAATTGCAAATATGTAATTGTTTTGGAAGAAAAATGACATTCCTGGCCAAAATATTTCCTGACAGTGCAGAAATTGTGTAAACAGCGCCTTGGTTTAAGGCTGGTCTTGTGGCCACATATTTTGCTGTACATAATGATTGTATTTTTAAAAATCCAAGCTTGTTCTATTGCAAGAAAGTGTGTCTGGTATCCCAGTCTCCATGATTGTAACCGTGCCGTGTTCTCAGCCTCAGTCCCAGTACGAGCGTGGTTCTCTCAACGTGATGCTCAGGCTTTGTTGATGCTGATGGTGCTGGAGCTGATGTGGAATTCTGTGGCTGTGGGATTCTGGTGGTTCTGCTTCTCTCAAAAGAATGTAAAGCAAGTTGTTTGCAAAGGGCATTTTAAATAAAGGGCAGCTGGCTCTTTATGACCGCCTCACTCGGGTGCTCATTGTGTGCAGGTGCTGTTCGGGGTCACATTTCCTCAAGGAATGACAAAATGCACAAACTTCCACATTCTTTTGGGATTTTGGATGAGCAGGAGTGGCACGTGTGCTCTTCTCCTTTGGAATGCACAGACACCTCCCACGGGTCCGTGGAGGATGTGTGTGTCAAAGATCCCCCGTCCTGTCACACTGCAGCAGCACAGTGCTCTGGAACCTCGTTTTTGTAGGAATGCACATCTGCCCAGCTTCCAGAACTTTGTGTTTGGGGCTGACAGTCTTGGGTAAGTGTGTGTGCAGCAGAGGAGAGGGCTCTGAGAGCAGATTTTAGTACAAATGGCTAAAGACACTCAACTGGGTTATAGTGGTGAGAAATGGGCTGGACGTGTGTTGCTGGGGTTGGGTGTGTCGGGTTTGGGGTTTTTTGTTTATTTTGGGGTTTAATTTGTGGGGGCTAAGGGTTGGTTTGTAATGGAGAATCTCTCTGTGCTTCCCAAGAGTCAATGTGTGTGCGTGTGTGTGCTCTGACATCACTGGGGTTGGAGTTGGAGTTCCTGCCCTGCCACAGATGATCTCAGCCCAGGTGATCTCAGCCATTATCACGCTGAAAAAACACCCAAGGAAACGTGAGCTGGACAACAAGGATGGGCCAGAGCAGAGATGGACCTGCAGAAAGCTCCAGAACAGCCACTGTGGCTTCCCTTTGCTGTTGCACATCTCCCAAGGGCAGGAGTGCCCCAGCACACTCCGGGGCTGCTTTGCTGCTGTCGATGCCAGAGGTGACTCATGGTGCATAAAGCACATCCTGTGTGTAAATCCTCGACCTGCACTATCCAACAAGTCTCAGATCCTACATCAGCCCCTCTAAAATTATGAGTCAGTTAACCAGAACTTACAAGTTGTTCGAGTAAGTCTTAAGATACTGGAAACAGTTGTTCTGTAATGACTTTATTCTGTTTTGGCAGTCTGGAGTCTTCTGGAGGGTTGAGTGAAGAGGAGACTGATCAAGGAGCCACAGCTTTGCTTTGGGAGACCTCGACACAGAGGGAGTTTTAGGACAATGGTGCCTGACATGTAACTTCAACCTTAATGATTTAAACTCCTGTTTATTTCTACAAAGTTCTCCAAGGGGACTATATAAAATAAAGTGCTTAGTGAGTGGATTTGATGTCCAGGTACAGACAGATCCCAGATGTTTCTCCTCTGCTTGACAGACTGATAACAATTGTGCAAGAAATGCTGCAGCAACTGGACTGGTCAAAATGATCAGAAATCACTAGAGCTTTTGCCTTTTGATACAGTCATGTTAATTTGTGATACTAGGTGATGGGGAATGTTTGAGGTCGCTTTTGGGGATGGTTGTAAATGGACTTCTGGGTAAAAACCAATGTGAAATTGAAGTTGGTTGGGTTTTTTTTCTTTAAATTATGTATTGCAAAAGGTACAGGTCAGCATTTGTAGCAGATGCCCCTTCACAGTTCCTCATCTAACCCTTTGTTTCTAGAGTGTTACTGCAGTTATCCCAATTTCAGCAGCCAGGGCAGAGGTGCACTGGATCCACTCCTGTCCAGAGGGGTAACTGGAAAGATGGGTGCCTGCAGATATTCCAAAAATACTCTCTGCAGAAGCATAAAATGGACACGTTTTAGAGGTCAAAACTGAATCTTTCTGTGGTTCTTAGGAACCACATGATGTGCCTTGTGTTTGACTTGCTGTGCTGGGCTGTGCTTTGTGCCCCTTGCCCAGGGTGCTGCCCCAGGCCCTGGGGTGAGCAGGGGCTGAGGTGTGTGCAGGGCTTGCCATGTCTGCAGCACAGGGAGCTTTGGGGGGTGCTGTACAAAATGTGTGACCTTCAGTGTACCAAACACTGCACTCCCTGCCTTGCTGGGAGAGAGGAAGGGATCCAGGCGTGGCAGCTCAGGGCTGGGGAAATCCTGGCTGGGAAGGGCAGGACTTTACCCCTGGAATGAACTGCAGCAGCACCACGGACCTCTGTTGGTGCATGTGGGCACTCTGCTGCCAAGTTCACTGGTGGTGAACAAAGTTAAGATGAAAGCTTGCTAACAAAGTGCTTGAGTCACTGAGTTTCTGATTGTTTGACCTTGATTTCCCTTCTTTTTTGGGACACTCTGCCTCATCCCAGATTGGCTATTTTCTGCTGGGTTTCTTGTTTCAAACATTATGTTTGCTTTACTGTGGGTTTTGCTTTCCCTTGGGTTGTTGGGTCCTTTGGTTTTGCCCTTAATTAAAGGAAAAAATAGGGAGGAGATTCACATCTGAGTTTCTGTATAGCACAAGCTGCCCAGATTCCAGAAATACATGCCATGTGTGCCACATATTTTTGCAATAAAGTTTAAGGGGAACACTGTATGTTTAAGATGTTTCTAAGGCCTGGACTCTCAGCAAAGAAACAGCTTGAAAAAGCTTATTTCCCAAAGAACTGGGTCAGCCTGGAGTGAATTAGAGTTCACAGATACTGAGGCATTTATTCCCTTACAGTATTGCTGTACTTCAGCCTCTGCAGTGACAGTTACAGATCGCTGAGCATAAATATTTATGCCTATGTACAAAGTTGTATCTGGTGTCCACAGTTTGGGAAACATCCACATTTTCCTCCTGCCAGCAGAGAAAATCAGGAATTGTGTGCCTGCACTCGCTGAGGATCCGACCAGTGGCACAGAAAGATCGGTGTGTGTTTATTTAGCCAATTATTAGCACCTAAAAAGAGTGTGGGCACACAGAGCCAAACCTGCCTGCACTGAGCTGCTGAGAGCTCAGGGGTAGATATTCCTGGATTCTCTCTGAGGCTGGAGTTGCTCAGTGTGCAGTGGTGGCAGCTCCTCACGTCCTTGCTCGGGGTTTGCAGCACTCAGTCGGTAACAGCCACTGACTGATGGGGAGCTGGAGTTCATTTGGCAAACATGTTTGCTCATATTCATATGGAGACACAAACTATGCTATTCCAAGACATAAACACACCTAAACAAATGTGTTGGGCATCCTGAGTGCCTACAATAGAGTTGTTAATATAACTTGATGACTGCAGTTGTGTTTGTGTACTAACACTGTCTGAGTCTGAACTGCACTTACTGTCTGCCTCTATTCATGTATGCATGCTGAATCCCCTGCTCTTTTGGAACCCCACTGAGATCAGGGCCTTATTTAAGAATATTTAAGTCCAGCCTGCATTTGACTATTTCACACACTTCTAGGAATGAGATCGTTTTCCTATTTCAAAGGTGTCATTTCATTGTAAAAAAAAGCCTTCCCTCCCCTGTGCCTTTAGCTGGATTTTCAGATGTCTGTAATGTAAACTTTGTTTATTTTATCCCCCTTCTGTGGGTGTTTCTTATCTTGAAGTCATGCTTGGTTTATGTATGTTGTGAATCCATCTTGAAACGCCAGCAGATACATAATTATTATTTGAATATGGTTGTTTCTAAAGGAAGAGAGATGGTGGAACACTTGGGGTAGTGGCCAGGAAGGAGGAGAAGCCCCTCGGGATGTTTCTGGAGCTGTTGCTGCTCTGCTGTGCCAGCAGCACTGGGGGCACAGTGTGCTGTTAGGGGTGCCTGTTGCCCACACTTCTGGCAGCTGCGTGCCCTGAACTGGCGAGGCCCGATGGTGCCCCATGGATGAGCAGCATCCCGGCTGGAGCAGTGCCAGGAGTGCCCAGGACACGGGGAGAGAGGCTGGAGGAGCATCCCAGCCCTGCAGCTGGGATGGAGCTGTGGCAGAGAGCAGGACTGGGACAGGTCTCTGTCAGCAGGACTGGGACAGGGCTGTGTCACAGAACAGGACTGGGACAGGGCTGTGTCAGTGGGACTGGGATGGGGCTGTGGCAGAGAACAGGACTGGGACAGGGCTGTGGCAGAGAACAGGACTGAGACGGGGCCACCACTGGTTTTTCTGATTTTTCAGCTGGTGCCAAGAGCTACATAAGCCCCTGAACTATGTCAGAACTGGAGGGAGAACAAAGGTGCCCTGAGCTTGCCTTTCCCTCCTGCCCTGCTGCCTCCTCTGCACTCAGGAACTCCGTGAGCCTGAGTCTGTGGGTCACTGGGGGGGGCACGGTCACACAGATCAGAACATACGTGTTCCAAAATGAAAAAAACAACAGTTTTCAGTTCTGTACTCCAGTAAGCAACTGCTGTGTTGCTCTGGATTAAGTGCTAGACTGCAGCAACTTTGCAAAGAGAAGCATGAGCTCCTTTGTGTGGCCCCACCCTCCACTCTGAAGAAAACTGGATACACTCTCTGGGATCCAGAGGTTGGATGGAAAACGTATGATTTGAGTAGGCTCAAAATTGAATTAATTTGAAACTGTTACAATTTTTATTCACTTGAAATGGGGTCAATTTCAAATCAATCTCTTTGCAAGATGAAACACAGTGACTTCAAAACGGCCTTTTGTGGGGATCCATCACAGCATTTACCAGATTAACAAAGGGCTGAGCCAGCACTGGGGAGAAAAAGGGAACATTTCCCTCCTGCATTATGGTGTGCCCTCAGCCAGGGCTCCAGCTTTCTTCCAAGGGCAGGTATTATTTTTAAGTCTAATAACTATCCTCATGGAAAAAGCAAATATTTTTTTTTAAATCCCCAGGGAAGGTTCAATCTGAAAAACAGTGATTGCAAGGCTCAGGAAGGATTATGATAATTTATTTCAATTAATTCAATGCAAAACAGATTATACATCGCTGTGCTTCACCATCTTGTGGAAAATCTAACGTTCAAGATGTAGCATAATCAGATTTTGATTTATGCAGACTGTCTCTGGGAGACACCACGCCAGCCCCTCGTTTTGCAGTGATGGGAAGCTGATGTTGCCCTGAGGATGGGTTTTAGCGAGGCTGGGATCAGCTCTGAGGCTGGGCTGGGGCTCCAGCTCCTGGATCTGCTGCTCCAGCTGTGCCAGCAGGTGTTGGGGTGTCCCCTCCAGGAAAGCTTAGCCTGGTGATCAGAGCCAGGGCTGGCCATGTCGGGGGGCTCTCGTCTCTGCAGTTGGTGTTGTGGCTGTTCCCAGCACACCCTTGGCAGGCTGAGGAGCCTCCCCTGCCCCAGCACCCCCAGCCCGCTCCCCGTGTTCAGGGGTCTCGCTGTGCTCCTTCCTCTGCTCCCCCTGGTCGGTGCTTGTGCCTCCTCCCTTCATGGCTCTGCAGGGGAAGCGATAGATCATCTCAGGACACTTCTCTGTTTTCGGCTCCCTCTGCTCTTCCCTCTCACACACACTTCTGCTTCCTCCCATTCTGATAGAAGTGAGCAGTGGCTGCAGCCCCACTGGGGACTGAGAGGAAGCACATGGTGTGGCTCTGGATGGGGAGTGGGTGGATGCTCTGTTCAGCTGCAGCCCCCTCATTCCCCAGGGCACACCCCTTGGGTAGGGGGGCTGCAGAAGTGCCCCCCGGGCACAGCCTCACCTGCTGCCTGGGCGAGAGGGAGGATGCAGGGAGTGCTGCAGTGATGAATGACAGGCTCAGGTTCACACCAGGGTTATCAATAACCACATTTCCAGTCGGGGGTGGGTTCACTGGGTGTGGAGCAGGCGCTGTGTGAGTGCAGCTCTGCCCTGCTCTGGCACAACCAGGGGACGAACCGTGATGCCCGAACCGTGATGCCCTCGCCGGAGCGTGGCTGGGACAGGCAGCCCTCGGGCTGTGCCACAGTCAGGAACTTACAGACTCCAGTTCTAAGGAGTAAAGGCTGCTCAGTGTTCAGGGTTTAAGGTGTTAAAGGGGTTTGTTCTGACGAGAAGCAGTCACCATGCTGCTGACTTCCCTTTGTCTGCTGAAAGGTTTATGGTTATTGAGTTATTTGGAAGATAACACTAAATAACTTCATAGATTTATTGTTTATGGGCTACTGATCTGCACCATTTATTGATCAGGTATGTTGAATATGTGTGTTTTCAGGTGTGTCTGGAGCAGGAGTGGTGCCATGGCCCTGTCCTTGGGTTTCCCTCTCCACACTCGCAGCTTTCCCAAGGCAATGTCTCCTGCTCAGGTGCTCGTAGCACCTTCTGGCGTTACAGGTCTGTGCCATCAGGTTCCCACGTGTTCATACAGCTGGTTGTACAACTGCAATAAATGACATTGTCAGGAGCTGTTGGCTCTCTGTGTGAGGCTCCCTGGGCAGCAGATCCGAGCTGCAGCAGCTGCCGACGCGGGCGGTGCCCAACAGAGCCCATCTCCCGCTTCCCTCCTGTCTGTGCGCTGCCATGGTCCAGCACAAACCAGAAACACCAAAATACACAGCTCCTGACCTTGTGCTGGGAGCACCGGGGCACTGGGTGGCTCTGGCTGCCAAAGGGACACTCTGAGTGACGTGGCAAGGCCAGGTCTCCCCGGGGGCTCCTGCGTGGGGCCGGGACCTGGCGCCTGCACGGGCAGAGCCTGCAGAGGGGCCTGCGGGAGCAGCTGCTCTTGGGAGGTTTGCAGCTGCTTCATTCAGCCCTGGGAGCTGCAGCAAATGACTTCAGAAAAGAAAATCATTGTGTATGCTCTGTCCTTTTTCTCAGCCGTGCTAATTCCCTAATAAGTTTAGGAGTTGGCATTTACGTTTCTCCGTTTATGTTTTGTCAGACTGGCTAGTGTTTCTGAGCCTGTTTGGGTAAAAACTGAGAAGAAACGTGCCTTTTTTTTTTTTTTTTTTTTTTTTTTTTTTTTTTTTTTTTTTTTTTTTTTTTTTTTTTTTTTTTTTTTTTTTTTTTAAACTTAGATCAGTGTCTATTCCAAGTTGTATTGAACTGGCAAATTGCAGGTTGGATTCCTGAAGGGAGTAAGTAAGTGCATTAACTCGTGGTGTTCACCCATCACCTTCCCAGACAGCACCAGGGGAGGGTTTCAAGAGGAAGGTACTTGATGTTTCTCAGCTGGGAAGTGCCAGCCAGTGGCTTAGTCTGGATCGATTAACAAGGTTTGTCTTGTTGCCAGTGCTCATTTTTATTATCCACACTTCCCTTTCGGGAATACCCTAAATAGATGGAATCAGTGCTTCTGTCTAAAGAGTGTGGCATTTGGAATTTTGGGTGGTTTTTGCCAACCCTCTCTCCCTTGCTTTATGATTTACATAAAGGTTTGTAAGGGACAAATACTTCTATAAACACATGGGTTTGTGCCACAGTTCGTGAGGACAGTGAACATGAACTCAGACCCTTCTACATAGGTTATACAATCAGCACTTACCAAGTACATTAATTTAATCCCTTTTTACCACTTGTCACTTGCCCTCTTCTCCTGATTGTAGCTGACACGTGCTGCTGGAGATCAACCATTACATGCTTTGCTGTTTCATTAACACAGATAAGTCATACTTGATTTGAGGAAGAAAACCCTCCTCTTGGGTTTGATTTCTCAAAAGAGCTTTCTCAACAACTGCTGTCCTACAGGGGTGTTCATCAACACATCCACGTGCAGAGTTGTGTTTCTGATTTGGGGGGGCTGTAATAAAGATTCTCAATGGATGTTTCAGATATTTAGAAATATTACACACTTTGTGTGTATCGATATTTTTAAATGATGTTGTGAAATTATTTAGTGGTTACTCCTATTATTTTATGTAGGGTTTTTCTGTCCTCTTTTGAGCCGCCCCCTCCGTGCCCTGTGCTGCAGCCCCAGCTGGTGAGTGGGGGGTTTCTGCCGTGAGCACAACCCCCCAGGCCCCACCCAGGGCAGGGTTTTCTCTCGGCACAGAATCCCCAGTTTGTGACACGGATGCTTCCCTTCACACACGGCTGGGCAGCGATTTCTGTGCTGATCACCATAGAAACCTGCAGATCCATCACTGGGGCCGAGCGTTCCGTGCTGGAGCAGGGAGCTGGCATCGGGAAATGCAAATCAGGGGCGGGAGAGAGGCTCGGTGACAACGGCTCCTTCCTTCTTTATTTCAGCAGTGCTGATCTTCACTCTGAGCTGCCCCTGTTCCTGTTTAACCCCAACTCAGGCTTTCTCCTTCATAATCTTTTTGCTGAGTCTCACCAGCTTCCCTGGGAGTTGTGCTGTCCCTGCTGCCTGCCTGGGATGGGGCTTTGGTCACACATCTCAGCACGGGGGCAGTTTGATCTTTCCTGGGTCCATTCAGACCCCAGTGGGGTCTTTCCCAGCACCTCGAAGTGTCCTGGACCAACCAGCTCCTCTCCTGTGGGGTGGGGCTGGGGAATTTTTATAGCCTGTCTCAACACTGAGAGTTCAGCTGAGCCTGGATGCTCAGGTTTAAGGTCCCTTCCAACCCAAACCAACCCGTGATTCTATGATTAAGGAGTCTGCCCAGCAGATTTTAGTCACACACACAATCCCAACAACCAAACAAAACAGACCAGGAGCAAGTGGGAATGCTGCTGGGTTCCTGGGCCCAGGATGACACATTTACACCAGCTCTGGATCTCACCCTCCTGTGTGAACTTACGCCAACATCAATAGTATTAGAAACCTGATGAACAGTATTTCAACTATTTCAGCTGCTGGTGAGGCTGGGCCAGGGTGGATGGAGGAAACAAGCTGGCATTGTGACCTCCCTCTCCCACTGCTCCAGAGGTTCCAGTGCTGTGCTGTTGTTTGGCTGATGGTGTCTGTGATGTCTGTCAGGTGGTGGGTTACCACCCTAAAAGTGGTAACTGAGAGATTTGCTTTTGGGTTCCGCAGCAAACCAGCCTGGGAAAAGCTGGAATAGGAAAAAGATGTGACCGTTCAGTCTGCCTGTAATTCCTAACAGCAGTGGGGTAAATAGCCAAGAAAAATACACCCTCTTAGCTTGTTTACTTCTGCTGTCATGCTCCTGCTGAGCTAAAGAGTTTCCAGTTGGGCTTTATAGACCTGAGTTGGTCTCACCAGGATTTGAATAAAAATAGATCCTAAATGATACCATTGGAAAGCAAAGGGAAATTACGAGTGGGAATGCCATCGTTGCCAGTCTGCCATGTGTGCAGGACCTTGCTCTAACCCACAGGGCTGGAGCTGGAGCTGATGGAATGGTTCAGTTCGGGCTCCTGGCTGGAGCCACGTGCTCAGCCATACAGTGCAGCCCGAGGGGAGGGTCTGAGGGTGGTTTACAGTGGATTTTTTATTACTGGCAGGAAGAACAAGCACTTTTCAGCCACTCTGCTCTGCTCCAGGGTGCAGAGGAAGGTGCCTGTGACCACAGGCCCCTGGCAGGTCAGTTCTGTTTGAGCTGGGTCTGGCAATAGGAAATTCCCAAACATGATCCCTCACCCTGCACGTGGAAAAGCAGCTCCTGGGGATGGGTGGCTTTTGGTCATTCAAAAAAATTGTGACACAAACTAAGAAGAAAAAAATCTTGGTCACAGCAAACTGTTAAAGTTTGCTTGCTAGAGGTGATGTGCAGGGGGTTGGGCTGCCTTTCTTTGTAACAAAAATCAGAGAAAAGAGCACAAAGTTAAATGCATGAACTGGGTTCTCTCCAGAAAGACTCCCCATTTCAGGGGGACCAGATGTGCCACAATCTATCATTTGCAGTGCCAGCTCCACTGTCAGAGGCTCTCAGCATGTTGTAACCCTTGGACAGCAGATTTGTGGTTCCAGGGGTTGGTTATTCTTTGCAAATGATGAACTGAGCAGTGGGCTTCGGGGGTCCAAACAGGGCTCGTGGTAGTCTGGGCCTCTCATTTCCTTCAGGGCAAGGCAAAGTCCGGGATCAGAAAAATGCCACGATAAGGAGAAATCTGGGTGGTTTCCCTCCCATGTGTTGCTCAAGCTTTGACTGAACAACCACGGCAGCTTTTCAGAGATCCTGTGAAGCAGTTGTGTGAGATGAGAGCCCTAAATTTAGCCTCAGAGTGCTGGGTTCAGCAGTGCCGGTGCCGGGGGAGCTGCCCGTGCCGGGGCCGTGGGCCTTGGCCGGGGGTGCAGGAAGGAAGGGCGGATCCGCTGGAGGTTTCCTGTCCTGCCGCGCTGCTGGTGCTGCTCTCGCACTTCTGCTCCTGCCGGCTCAGAAAGGAGGCCCAGAGAGCAGGGCGAGAACGGTGGGGTTGTGCCACGCTGAGCACACTGGCCATCAGTAAAGAGCAAGGCTTCCCTTTTCCAGGAGAGCTGCTCTCCCAAAGGGGTGGGGGAAAAGAGGCCACTGGGAGTTTGTTCGGGCTTCTTTTCTGATTCATTGCAAAAGTACAATGAATGAACAGGCTGTCTCTCTGCACTCTCCCAGGCTTCCCTCTCCCACTGCAGGATTGCTGTGCACTGGCCTTGCCCGGCTGATGCCCCCAGCAGAGCCTGTGTTTGCAGGACCGGGTCACACGGGTTGTTTTCAGGTCTACGTGTTTGTTGTGAGTCGCTGTGTGGGACAAAGCACAGAGGTAAGCATGGAAGTACCAGTGCAGTGGGGATGATCAGCTGCTCTGGTGAACCTGCCCAGGTGCCACACAGTGTACGATGTGCTTGTGTACCTCTGTGGCTGCACCAAGGGGAAACTCGAGTCTGTGGAGCTGCTGGGGTTAAAAACAGAAGGACCCCACAGAAGTGGTGAGGTGGTTGTTTTGTTGCAGTTGCAGGGGAGGCTCTGCCAGGGCAGCTGGAGAGGGCCCAGCGGCTCTCTGGCGGTCGGCGTTCCTGCCCCACACCACTGTGACACAGAGATTGTCATCTGGTTTAAATGCTGACGTGGCCCCAGTGCCCACATCAAATCACTGAGCTCCTGTGAGAATCACATGCTGCAGCTGCGATGGGAGAGCACGTCAGTGGTGACCTGTGTGACCCCTGCAGCTGCCTCTGAGCGCTGTCTGCAGCCGTGT
>NW_020957170.1:7122-8683 GCF_003031625.1 Empidonax traillii | reverse complement strand
CCCCTGCCCGCTCTCCAGCCCCCCTGCCCGCTCTCCAGCCCCCCTGGAGGTGGGAGCTGCTGGGTGGAAGTGATGGGGAGAGGTGCGATGGCCAGGAAATCTCACCCAGTGAGCCCAGCAGGAGCTTTCTAACTCAAAGGAAATCCTTTCAAAGGCTACAGGGGGTGTCAAATAGAGGAAAACCCCGAGGAAGGTGAACTTTCCATTTACCATCATTGTCTTCCAGGTGCAAACTGGCCCCTTTGGCCACTCTGAGGTGGCTGGCAGGGATTGGGGTTTTGGCTGGCAGGGATTGGGGTTTTGGCTGGCAGGGATTGGGGTTTTGGCTGGCAGGGACTGGAAGCAGGTGAGTCTCCAGGGTTTGGGGCTTCTTGTGGGTCTTGTGGTTCACTCTCTGCCAGCCTCCATGTGGGTTGTCCCTGCAGTTGCCACGAGCTCGTTACAGTTTATGTTGGTCTTGGTCTGGACCCAAAGGTGACTTTCTAGATGTTCTCACACTATTTGTGCTCTTGGTCAACTTAGGATATACAAGGAAATGCTCAATGGTCAGTTCTTATTTTGCAGCTGTAAAATCAACACCGTAGAATTCAACCTCCCCTTGTGGTTTTTTTTAGATAACTTTTTTCATCCCCCTACTAGTTGGTGGTTTTTTTTTTTTGTTTTGTTTTGGTTTTTTTTTTTTTTTTTTTTTTGTTTTTTTTTTTTTTTTTTTTTTTTTTTTTTTTTTTTTTTTTTTTTTTTTTTTTTTTTTTTTTTTTTTTTTTTTTTTTTTTTTTTTTGGTTTTTGTTTTTGTTTTTGTCTGCTACTAGAGAGATCTTTTAGTTCAAATAAATTATTAAAAATGTAACTGTCAGAATCAATTCCTGGAAGCATGCTTTGCTTCGGGGGATCTGAAGAAAGGCCTTTAATCCAAAGCTCTATCCAAATGTTCCCCCTCAGCTCCAGCATTTCCTGCCTAACTGTCACAGACAGGACAGTGCCAGAAGCCATCCAGTTCATTCCTTTTTTCTTTCTTCCCGTAAATGCTAATTTTTTTAACTTTCTTTTTGCAGCTGGCCAGTGGAAGGTGAAGACAGGCCAGCACTCCTGCTGATGGGATGTAGGGAAAAGGCTGTGGTAGGGTAGAGTTAAGGAATCGAAACAACCTCTAAACAGTCCCAGTCTTTGCCTCTTACCTGGCAGTTCCATCTGCAGAATAAATGCATGGAATGTCCCCTGCTCTAATTAGCTGGTGTCTTTGCTAATTGTTCCCATTCTCTGGGTGATCCCAAGGAGCAGGGGGGCCCTGCCATCCTCAGGCGCAGGGAATGACTCCTGGTGATCCTGGTGGTAGCTCTGGCTTTGCTGGCTGGGCTCCAGCCTGCCTGCCTAACACAGAGCAGCATGTGGAGTGACGGCTGTGTGCTCGGGCATTTGCAGATCCCATTTAATTTCTGAGCTTTAACAGGATTTGTCAGGCCGAGCCATTTTCCCCGAGCTGAGTGACAGTCGTGGAGGGTGTAGAGAAGGGCTCATTAGAGCAGCAAATTCAGAATTATGCATAAAGCAGCAATAACTGGT
>NW_020957170.1:1907-7101 GCF_003031625.1 Empidonax traillii | reverse complement strand
GCATGTGGAGTGACGGCTGTGTGCTCGGGCATTTGCAGATCCCATTTAATTTCTGAGCTTTAACAGGATTTGTCAGGCCGAGCCATTTTCCCCGAGCTGAGTGACAGTCGTGGAGGGTGTAGAGAAGGGCTCATTAGAGCAGCAAATTCAGAATTATGCATAAAGCAGCAATAACTGGTCCCCTAAACTCCCTCAGCGCTTTGACACCAAACAGCTCTCCTAATTGAATGTTGGAAGGGAGCATTTTTCCCTCGTCTTTCCAAGCAGAAAATGATCCAGTGCCCACCAGCCAGGGCTGGGCAATTATTTCCAGACCCTGCTAATGCAAGAGCTGTCTCTCCCAGTGCAAGGACAGAGTGTGGATTGCTCTGTCACCTTCACTCCTCGTGTAGGCTGGGGGTGTCATGTCTGTTTTTCTCAGCCTGACTGAAGGCTTTGGAAGGCAGTTACAGAAAATGAGACAGAGGATTGATGAGGATGCTCCTGGCTCTTAGAAGTACCCACCAGCATGTGAACCATGGCACACTTCACACCCTGCAGGCGGAAAGCACTCACCCTGTGAGTCTCCCATCCTTTCTGGTTTTCACTGGGTGTGAGAGGAAGGCAAAATTTTGGGTTTTAGACCCACCTGGCATTTATAGCCCCTCTCCTTTCCTCCCCTCAGGCATTCCGGTTATAAGGCTGCGAGTGGTATGCCTGGTGTAAACCAAGGTTAGTGGGTGCTGATGAACTTCTCCACAAAGCAGACCAGGCTGTGAGGCAGCTGGACCACAGAGTCCTGGTCAGAATTTGGCCAGGCTGTCATGATGCTTGGTTTGGTTTTGCAGATTGTTTTCAGTCTTAAACCTAGGAATCGTAGCTAACTTCCAATTACATTTCTATTTCCTACCAGCTGAGTAATGCTTGAACTAACATTGCATTTAATATTTGGTGCATGTGCACCTTTCCATCGTGGGCAGGATGAGCTGATGGAGGACCATCGATAAAACTCAGTGCTCTTCAGTTAAAAATACTCATCCCCTCTTTCCAGCAATGCAAACTCCAGTCTAATCACACAAGGAAAGCATCCTGACAGTTTGTTTCCATTTTTAAATAAGGCTGCTCGCCTTGTAGCACCTCTTCTAATTTTTTGCAATTTTCAACGAATGCAAACTAACATTAGAACAGGAAGAATGCCATCTGTCACCTCACATTCCTTAAAATCAGATCTGTGGTTCATTTTGGTTGGAGGACTCCCCCCTGAGCTTTATCTGTCAGCCCCTTTCACAAGCTGGAGATGTGCCTATGAAAGGTGTACTTATGTGTAAGACTGGCAGGTCCCTGATGTCAGTTTGACTGAAGTTTGTTGATTCAGAGAGCTAATCAATAGCTCACAATAGTTGCACACCATCTTCATGACATATCATTAGGTGAGCCAAGCAGAAAGGTGGGAACTGGAGTGCCACTGTTGTCATTTGGAAGGCTAAAACCAGGGAACACCAGCAACAGCAGTAATTTTTGTTGAAGCACAGTTCCTTTGGCTGAAATACTTACTTCTATGGTGCTTATTTTTTAAAAAACCCTTCAACTTTACCAGTATTTGTTGGGTGAGCTGGATCGTTTCCCAGTGCATTTGGAAATAGCCAGAGATGCTCGGAGCTCCCTGTGATGATCTGAACTCCTCAGGTATGTCCTCCCTACACCTTTTTCTTTAGAGCTGCTCTTTTGTCCCTGTCCCACTGCTGCTGAAACCCCAGAAGTTCACAAATAACATGGTCTGTCTGGAATGCTGCTTCTTTCCATTTGGGGAAAGCTGCTAATCAACCTGGTGGTGCTCGTCCCAGCCCACAGCGTGCCTGCCGATAGACGCTGTCAATGGTCTGTCACTTGGGTGACATAAATTGGCTCCTTGTCACTCCCCATCATGGAGGTGGCACCCGAAGCGCTCGGGTGCCGGCTGCTCTCGGAGGCAGGAAGGACACATGCGTTTCTAATTTTCATTTCTTTTTATTTCAGTGTAGAACCCAGGTGAAGCAGCTTTATGATTCAATGCCATTTCCCTCTTTGTTCCAGCGCTGGAGGATTTGGGTTTTGTTTTTGTCTGAGGAAGTCTGTGAAGCCAATGACTACTTGGTAATTAGAGCCCCCATTTGGCTGCATTTTAGACTGTTTGGAGGATGTAATTAGCTCTCCAGCCCGAATAAAGCTGTACACCTCCAATCATACTTCATCAAAACGGGTCTTGGTCTCTGTTCAGTTTTGGGGTTTGATCTGAAGTTGTCTGCAGGTTGCAATTTGAGTATCTGCAGGGTGTGTGTGTCCTCCTGTTCCCCACCCCATTCTCCTCAATTCTTTTAAATCTCAGTTTTTCCTTTTGACAGTCCTGCTGCCCCTGTTCCCTGAGCACTGCAGGTGCCTGGGAAAGCCTGGATGGCAGCCTTGGGACACAGGGGTGTGGTGCTTTTACACTAGCTGTTGCATTTACAAATTACAGGCATGTGTTTGCATCTTTTTTTTAACTTAACTTTTCATTTAAATGCACAATCTGCTCATGATCAAGGTTAATGCTGTTTTTTCCTTGTGATGATGTTTCTGTAGATGACTCCTCTCCCCAGGATGCAGCTCCTGAGGTCTCTGTGCAGCATCCTCATCCACCCCTCTTTTGCAGCTTAATTCTTCTGTCATTTATTTTCTCTATGCATTTTTAATCCTCCAATTTCCTCTCCTGTGAGCTGTCAGAGCCCGTTTCACACACAGATCCTTCCATGGCTGGTGCAGGTCCCACATCAGCTGGCTGTGTTTTCTCCCCCATTCACAGAGCTGGATGTGTCCCTGCCTTAGTGAGTGCTGGGGGTTCTCCCCATTGTTTGCTGTTTGTGCATTGGAAAGCAGAAAGGATAAAAGTCAATAAACCTCTTCTCTCACTGCTAAGTCTTTCTGCAGTGTCTTTAACTCTGGGCCCCCTGCCTGGCTCAGCCCCTTGCCAAGTGTCTGCAGTGCGTGCCCAGCATCACTTTTCCTCAGCCCAGTGGGGATGTTTCCAGTGGGCTTGAGGCACAAACAGGAAAACCTTCCTTCCGGCCCCACTAAATAACATTACCTCAGCTCTGATACTATTCTTTACAGCAGTGCTTTATGAGAATGGGATGTTGGACACAATGCCAAGAGGTTAAGGAGCTCATTCCAAGGTCTGTGAGCCCTGGAGAGTGGGAGGAGTATCTACCCTATCCCTGCACTGGGAGTGAGGAGCCTGGCCATGGAACTTGAGGGCTGGAAGTGTGAAGCACTGGGCCTGCCAGAGAAGGTTCATCCTTTTTAAAGGAATGACAGCAGGGAGTTAATGTTCTCCACCCAGTGGATCTGTGAAATCACTTCACTGTATTATGTTGAAAAAGCTTCGGTTTTAGCAGTTTTAATAATTTACTTTTCTTAACCCTTACAACTTCCCCTAAGGAGATTGCAAGTTTGCTTGTAGTAGTGTAAATGACAATTTCTCCATATTAGTCCATTGTCAGCTCCAGAGAAAATCTGACAAGATGTTAAAAATACCGAATGCCCAGTGAAACGGAACTACCTGCTGGGTTTTGGAGTGATACAGACTTCAGTGACCTCATCTGCAAGTCCTTGGTGTCAGTCTATCATACCTGTACTGCCAGTTCTCATGGTTCCATCGATCAGATCCTTTCCAGCTGAGCTGTCCCCAGTCACACCAGTTTCAATGGGAAGACCTTGCTTAAAGTGCCTTTGGAGATCAGGTGCTGAGCAGCTCCCTCACCGGGCTCTTGTCTCTGGCCCAAGCCTGGTGTGGGCTCTGAGATGAAGGTGGCACTGTGGTGTGAGCTGTTCCTGGGCTCTGGGTCCTGCTCCATACTGATGCCTTGTCCCTCCTTGTGGGTGGAGAAGCACATCCCAAATCCCTCCCTGTGCTGGGCTTTCCCTGGAGGATGAACCAAGCTGACTAACTGCACATCTAGGTGATTTCCAAGAGCCTTTTGTCACTGGATGGAAATTCCACATCACCACTGAAACCTCTAGGACAGAATTAGCATATTTATCTCTGAGATTACACTGCTGTGACAGTGCTCTTGTGGAATTCTGTAGGACCAGGATTTAAAAGCTTTATGTTTTGCTTGAAGGAAGTAACGACCTCTGATCCAGCCTAGGTGAATGTTTGTAACTCCACTTTAACTTTGCCAGGTATTTCTTGACAAAACACTTCACAAAATACACGTTCAGCCTTTCATCCCCTGAACCTCACACACATGGGTGGCTGTCATCCTGCCCAGGAGCAGCCACGCTGGCTGAGGGTGGGATTCCAGAGTGTGCATGCGTGGGTGTTACTTCATCTCATTTTTGATCATTTTATTTTGCAGGTCTTGGCAAGAGAGGAAATTAAAGGTAAGGCCTAACCAGCAAACAGAATCTTGCTGGTTCTTTGGAGGAAGCCGAGAAGCTGCAACAGAGAAGGGCACAAAAGCAAAAGAATTTTGCAGCTGCATTTGGGTGCATTAAAAGAGGAGAGATGGTATGGCCGAGTTCCCACCGGAAGGGAGGTGCAGGGAATGAGGCACAAAATTAACACAGTGTGGATCATTTTGGCAATGAAGTTTGGGAGGAAAGATTTTCGAGAGATGATGTTAAAAAGTAAGGGTGGGGATGAGCTAATGCCTGGTGGTAAAGAGAGTGGAGAAAGCGGAGCCCTGGCTGACCGAGAGGTTCCAGAGTCAGGACAAGGACAGCAAGTGTGAGCCAGGAGCCAGCGAGGGGAGCGGGACAGGAGCAGGCACAGAGCCTGGGGGGCAGGAGGAGGAGCTGTGGGACTAGGGGGAGCAGCTGAATGCAGAACAAGCCATTCGAAGAAGGAAGTAAAAAAAATGATTAAGACATAAATCTGGATCCTTTGGGGATCTGAGCAAGAAGTAGCACAAAGAGAAGTCAATTCAAGGAAGTGCAGAAATGTGGGAGGCACAGGAACATGGAGTGGGGCAGCCTGCGACTGCTCCTCAACGGGGAGAGCCACAGAGGCCTCACAGAAACACATTCAGTCTGTGTTCTGTTTATTCATTTTCAACATTTGTTAATTCTACTTCATATTAAGTGGCAAAGGGATTCTCAGGGGTTTTTGCTTTTTTTTTTTTTTTTTTTTTTTTTTTTTTTTTTTTTTTTTTTTTTTTTTTTTTTTTTTTTTTTTTTTTTTTTTTTTTTTTTTTTTTTT
>NW_020957170.1:0-1756 GCF_003031625.1 Empidonax traillii | reverse complement strand
GTGGTTTTTGGAGTTTGTTTGTTTTTAGTTTTGTTGTTTGTTTGGTTTATTTGGTTTTTTGTTTTGTTTTGGGTTTGGGTTGATTTTTTCTGTTTTGTTTTTTTTTTGGGGGGGGTTATGTCCAGATAAATAGCCTGAAAGCACAGAGAACAGGATCTGAAGAACTTTCATTTTGTGGAATGTTCCTGCTTAAGGCTGTGCTGAATGAGACCAAGCAGAGGAAGGTGGTTTATTCAGGCTTGTTCTGCACAGAGTTCTTCTGCACACTAGCCCTGTGAGAGCCTGTGTTAACATGTGAAGTATTTGGATCGCTGATACTAATGTCACTGGTAATGGTAAGTGTAGAGAAAGCTGTTCTAAGGTCTTTGCAGAACTCAGATGTAAGCAGGAGGTGGGACATGGAGCTGTGCTGCAAGTTCCTGAGAAAGGTACCCACCAAACACTTTGATTTTGTACTGAGTACTTTCCATCAGAGTTTCAATTAAAGTAAAAGGAGATTGAAATGAAAGCACAAAGTCAATCATTAAATTTAATGCATCATCTATTTGGTTTACATTTTGAAAAGTATGAAACGCTTTACATTTTGTAAAGTACATTGTGATCTCGCAGCATGGTCACTGCAGAAAGCAAATTCTGTAATGTGGTTGTGGGAAGAGGGTAAAGGAAACACAGACTAGAGGAAATGGTTACTGTGACAGTCCCTGGTACTGAAACCATTTGTTTTAGTGCGATTAAGATAAGCTCGCAGCAATAAAATCAATGATCCTGTGGTGAACTAATGAGGAAATGTGTGAGAAGACCTGCCTAATAAAAAATGGAAATTACGTGTTGTGTGAAGAGCTGTTACCACTTCCAGACTGTGCAGGCTCTACTCTCCTGTGCAGTCGTTAGCAGAGCACATTGGGGCACCACTGTGGTCCTGTGGAACCACTGTCCACGTGCAGTGTATTCCTATAGAACCGCTGTCCCTGTGCAGTGTATTCCTATGGAACCGCTGTCCACGTGCAGTGTATTCCTATGGAACCGCTGTCCACGTGCAGTGTATTCCTATGGAATCGCTGTCCACATGCAGTGTATTCCTATAGAACCGCTGTCCACATGCAGTGTATTGCTCCGTACCCTCTCCCTGTGTGGCCGGAGGGCCGTGTGCTTCAGTCTGGCCTCAGTGCCCGGACGGGGCAATCCCCGGGCACGTCCCCTCGTGGGGAGCTGAGGGGATGGACACAAAAAATCTGGCTCGCCCTGGCTGAACACATCTCAGCAGGCAGCCTGTGCTGAGGAACAGTTATTGCTAGATGTAATTAATGCAAGGTAGTTGCTTAGCAGGGGAAGTTTATCAGAGTAATCAGATGTGAACGACACCGTTCCTCATCTACCAGTCTTGAGGAGGAAAGCTTTAACCACCAGAGGTAAGTCCAAATAGATTTTTAGATGGTAATGTAACAAAAACAATGACCTTGGTCTGTGAAATTTATGTTGCAGTATCTAGATGGGAATGTGAGGTGCATTCATGACCTTTATTCAGTTCGGTGTTGGCCGCCTGTTGGATGCCGGCTGCGGCTGGCTGGCTCCGACGGGTACCACAAGGTTTAGACACAGGTGAAGAGCAAGTCAACCCTTAGCAACATTTTATGCTGTGTGGTGATGTTTTAATGGCCAACAGCAGCTCTGGGGGTCACTTTGGGTCGTGGGGAAGGCGGGCGTGGGGCGGGCGGCGGGCGCTGAGGGCGGCAAAGATGGCGGCCATGCCTGAGGG
>NW_020957169.1:52818-54885 GCF_003031625.1 Empidonax traillii | reverse complement strand
GTCAAGCTTCATGCATTGATCAGTCTTTAAATGAAATTATTTGTTTTTATTTACTGCTTCATGCAAGGGTTCCTCTTATGCTATACTATTCCTTTTGAACACAAATATGAATCAAAACCTGGAAGACTTAAGAAGCTGTGGTAGCAGATGGACTTATTAACATCCCTTTGCCTTTTTTTATTTGAACTGTGTCAACAACCATCTAAATTGAGGATAATTAAATACAATATTTCCACATAATTATATGATAAAGATTTCTAGTGCCAGAGTCTGTGCAGCTTTGTATGGTAATTTCTTGGTTAAGAGAATCATTTATTCTCAATGTTGATTGATGGTGAACAGACTATAGAGCTGGATTGTGAGACACTTCCTGCATTCTCGTTCATTTTAAGTAAGTTCAGAGTAGTTCTAAATAGGAAGGAGCAGCATTATAAAGGGATGGTACATCTCACTGTGGACCTTTTCTTACACCACAGGTTGATAACCACTGATGAAATTACAGCACTGCCATAAACATTTTAGTGTGCATCATAAAGATTTTCCATGTACAAATTAGCCCCATGGTACAGCTCCATTAAAGTTGTAGTATCAAATCAGTCATCAGAAATTAATAATAAGTTCTAAGCGTATTAAAAGTTAAAACTACTGTAAGTTCCCATGTAATACATTTATATTCTCTAAGAAATTCTTCTAAGATTTTCTGTGACTTGACCTTTATTTTATGACAGGATATCTGAAAGGTTGATTTGTATGAGTCATAGCTATAATTATTATAATGTATGAAAAAAAAAGTCAGTGGATTTTTAGAGCTATTTTGTTTAAGAAAATACTTTAGTAAATCTTCATATTTTGCTATCTAAAATGTTTCTTACCAGCTCAGCCACTCTATCAATCTATACTTTAAAATAAATGTGGAAAGAACTGTTAAATAAATGTATCTTTGCTAAGTATAAAGGATATGTAAGCACCAAGCTGCAACTCGACATGTGTAATTATGCAGGTGCATAGTGGAGATCCATAATAACCACAGGAATTAAACATATTTACCCAAGTATAAAACACAGGTACATCCATTGCTGTTAAAACAAGTTATTAATGGGATTTCTGGTTGGCTGTACAAAATGTGCCTGCATTGTTCCAACCCTACAGTGCAAACCCCTTATTTTACCTTTGCCTGGTGTAGGATTTGAAATGTTTGATGGGTGGAAGAGCTCTGATAAAGAAACCATGTTCTCCTCTGGAGAATTCAACCTTGGATTTTCAAAGGAATTTGAGTTATTCTTTCTCCCACTGAAAGATGGGAGGATTTTGGTGTATTTACACTAAATGACTGCAGACTGTCCCTGCATAGAAGGGAGCACTAATTTATATGGGAATCTTACCAGCGTTGTTCAGGCTGCTGTGAAAAGTCAGCCTAATGCAAGCAACTTATTTGCACAATTTGCATTAAAGACGAGGCTGCTGGAATAAACCAGGTCTGCTCACACAGAATCAGATTCCATCTGTCCCTCTGGGTTTGTAATTTACAAACTCTTAGCTCTTGCCTTTGAGGACTAAATGTCTTGCTCTTCTCATTTTCTTCTCAATGTAGCTAACAGTTAAGTTAGTTTGGGTTTTTGGTTCAAGCACAAAGGAGGAGAGTTGATTTACAAATGAAACAGCCTAGTCCTTACTGCAGGTATTTCCAGGAGCCCTTCTGTTTGGTGAAGTTGATAAGATAGTTACAGTTACTCTTCCTGTGAGCCCCTGCAATTCAGGGCATTCCTGAGGGGCACTGAATTCGTGATGACCTACCTATGTGGAGAAGTAATTCTGAATTTACTTGTTATTTTCTATGAAGAACCACAGAATGGATCCACTTGGAAGGGCCCCCAGTGCGTCACTGGTGCCACCTCCCTGCTCCAGCAGGGCCAGCCCAGAGCACATGGCACAGGATTGTGTCCAGAGGGCTCTGCAATATCCCCAGGGAGGAGACTCCAGCCCCTCCCTGGGCAGCCTGGGCAGTGCTGGCTCACTGCAGAGCAAAGAAGTTCCTCCTCCTGTGCAGTGGAACTTGCTGGGCAGCAG
>NW_020957169.1:46755-52469 GCF_003031625.1 Empidonax traillii | reverse complement strand
TCCTGTGCAGTGGAACTTGCTGGGCAGCAGTTCCTGCCCGTGGCTCTTGTGCCATTGCTGGGCCCCCCCGAGCAGAGCCTGGGCCATCCTCTGCCCCCTCCCTGCAGATACATGTAAAAAATTGCTATAAAGCAAGGAAAATGTAGAGAACAAATGAATTATGGGGTATGGTCTGCTTTACATTTTGTAAGTTGTAAAAAAAACCCAAAAACAACCAACAAACACAAAATTAAACAAAAAGACCCCCAACCAAAACAAAAAACCTAATAAGAAAAGTAATTAGTTACATATTTATTAATATAGACTAAACAGATTCCCATCATCCCAATAATAATCCTATTTATGTCATGATTTCTGAAAGGTTGTCTGTATTTCCACTAGGAATGTGTTTCTCACTGAGGAATTTAGATCATTAGTTTCTTAAAGGACTTTTGGATCCTTTTGGAATCACCATATATGTGTGTGGGTATTTCCTTTTGTTAGATTCCCATCAGCCCAAATGTTTAGAAAACTGCTATTAACTATTTATGCTTTGGCTCTGTTACAGTTTAAACAAGGCCAAAACTAGCAGCAGTGGTTTCCTTATTTTATGGAATCATTTTGTGAAATAAATCACTTAAGGCTTGAGGTTTTTTCTGTACTGAGTTTTGTCCCTTAGAGAACCTTTCATGTGCACTTTATAACTTCCTAAAAAGAGGGAGATTATTCTCAGAATAAATAGCAGGCAGCTGTGAGCTATGAGTCCATAATGCCAGTGAAGGGACTTGGTGATTCCATAAACCAGTAAGGAAAGTCTGAGTGCCTTGAACACAACTCAGACTCTCAAAATAGAATGAGTACTCTGTAATTCAACTCAGTTTTATTTGCCATAACATATGGATCTGAATAACTGATTCATAGTGACAGGATGGAGCCCTGTGATCTTGCAACAGCTCCATATCATCTCCAGGCCAATAGCAGTAATCATTTCATTTCTATTTTCCCCTTCATCCTCTCTCCTCCTGTATTTGCCCTTCACACCACAAGACTGCTCTGTCATACAGTCCTTATCTTATTACTTCTTCAGATTAATTTACAGTTCTGCATCTGAACTGTAGCCAGAATGCCCAACCACACCCATCCTAACAGTGCAGGCTTGGAGCAATCTGGTCTAGTGGAAGGTGTCCCTGCCCAGGTTAGGGGGTGGAACGAGATGGTCTTTAAGATCCTTCAAACCCAAACCATCCTGTGATTCTATGATAGTAATAAGGTTTTTCCATTTCCTCAAGTTTCAGTGTCTCTAAGTGCCACCTAAACAGCTAAAAACAATGGTCATCCCATTTCTCAAGAAAAAAAAAGCCAAACGAAATCCCCAATGGATATTATGCAACAGTCTTCATAAATAAGAAGTTATAAAGCTACCTGGTGTTGCAGTAATACTTCGTTTCCCAATTGTAAATTATTTTGATCTGAATTTATGTTTGTATCTTCATATTTTAAACATTTGAGAAATTACATTAAGAATTGCTGTATAGTAAATAAGTATCAATGAAATGGTGGAGAGAATAGGCTTTTAAATATTTTAAAGTAGTTACTACAGACTTTTATAGTAAAGGGCTAAAATAAATTCTGAATTGTAATTCACATTAGTTCCTATTCCAGTAGTTACTTGATTTTATGTTAGTAGTGTCTTGGCTATAATTTGCTATATTGTGTGAGTTGTTTGCATAGAATTGTTTCATGCTTGCAAAACTAAAATTCTTCTTACTGTGAGAACTTATTCATAGTAAAGCTGCAGCTGAACTTGTCACTTCAGTCGAGTACACAGAGATTCTTTTTCTCCAGAGCTTTCCCAAGTTCCTCTGAAATTTGGTATATCCATGTGAAATTCTAAGATAAGAAAAGAGTTTTTTTTATTTTTAAATGCAATATCTGAATACACTGTGCATCTTATTTTATTCTTATTGTGGCTATGATCTGGAATACCCAACTGACATAACCAAACCAATTCAAACATGCTCAGCTTCAGCCTGAATTCAGATTTTCAAAGGGAATCTCAGGAACATGAGTTCATTTTTACGAATTTGAAATTCCAACATAATATGCTTGGTTGGGGTAACATCTGATCAGCATTTTAAAAAATTCTGTCAGCTGTGTGCAGCATGGCTTCTCACACAAAACATGAACTTAAACCCACTTTTTTGTCAGCTGGCCTCCCAGAAAAAGACAATTGCCTGTTGAGCCATTAGAGTAAAACCTGCTCTTCTGACAGCTGTACAGGGAAATTGTGCTCTGCTCTTAAAACACACATAAATAGTAGTGGTAGGAGATTTTCCAGGAGAACAGTTTTTTCATCTCAAAATACTAATTCTTTGATTTCAGACAAGCAGAACAGCAAAGTACTGGAATTGTGCTTGTCAGGGAGATCTCAGCTGTCTGATTGGCTCAATAATGCTGTTGGGTTTGTGAAAAGTCATGAAACTAGACAGAATCCTCCTAATTTCAGCTAACAGCCACCAGATAATCCCAGAAGAATATTCTCAATAAAAATACTTTTCTGTTTAATTGTTTCCAAAACAAAATAATGTTGAATTTCATTCTGGCAGCATAGAGAACATCATCTTAATTGGAATGATTTCTTTTTATACCTACATGACAAGAAACAGAGCATCATGTAGCAAAAATGCCTTTTCTTTGAAGCTTTTGTCATCAATCTTTTCATGTCTAAAGCTAAACTCTTGTATGCTTTTCTTTTGGAAAAGATACAATCATCTCCTCAACCCTCTCAGTGTAAACAAGGATAAGGCAAATGTGTATAAGGGGAGATCTGGCTCATAAACAGCATCTTGCCCATGGTTTGATGGTGTAGCTGCAATGGAGTCATTTACACCATGACTCACTGTGAAATACCTTCTGTGAGGGAAGACTCAGTCTGCCAAATATTTGATAAGGAAAGGCTTGGCATGGGCAGCAGGTTAAAGGAGGGGATTCTCCCCTTTTACTCTGCTGACACCCCACCTGGAGCACTGTGCTCAGTTCTGGTGTCCTCAGTGTAAGAAGGACATGGAACTGGTGGAACAAGTCCAGAGAAGCCCACAGAGTTGCTGAGGGGACTGGGACAACTTTGCTATGGTGACAGGTTGGGAGAGCTGGGGCTGTTCAGCCTGGAGAAGAGAAGGTTGTGTGGAGACCTCCCAGCACCTTCCAGGGTCTGAAGGGACCTGCAGGGAACTGGAGAGGGACTGTGCATCAGGAATTGCAGTTATAGGACAAGGGGAAATGGGTTCACTCTGACAGAGAGTTGGGTTAGATGGGATATTGGGAAGAAATTGTTCCCTGTGAGGGTGGGCAGGCCCTGGCACAGGTTGCTCAGAGAAGCTGTGGCTGCCCCATCCCTGGAAGTGTCCAAGGCCAGGTTGGACGGGGCTTGGAGCAACCTGGGCTGGTGGAAGGTGTCCCTGCCCAGGGCAGGGGTTTGGAGATGAGGTTTAAGGTTCCTTCCATTGCAAATCATTCTGTGATTCTGTGATTATTTCTTATGTGAGATTAGGGAGAGATCAACTCATAAGTTATGGGATTTTGAATCTAGAAATTATTTCTGGGTTGTAAGGTGGAAGATCATTCCAACTTGTTAAGGGTATGGGAAACATGGAGCTATGTTATTTAGAGTAGACTGTGCCAATATGAGAAAGATGAAATTATACTAATCTTCCAGTTCCAATATATAAAGTTATACACTGTAACCTAAAGAGATCATGGAGAAAAAACTCCAGGCCAATTTAGTATATAAGAAGAGCAGGTCATTTCATCAGGCCCTCAGGCCCAGGGGAATACATGGAATGTACCCCTCAGACAGTGATTGTATGATTTTATAAGATGGTCCATCCAACCCCAGAACTATCCACCCTCCAGTTCTGCCCAGCTCTGCCCTTCGACACGTCCCTTCAGGAACGGGGTTTGTGGTCTTTGGGACCCCTTCTTCCTCATCTTCGTCTTCTTCACAGCATGTACAGACAGTCCTTGGAGCTCCTCCAGAGTTCTGGCTTGAAGGTTGCTTTTACGTGTCATGGTATCTTATTGTCCAGGCCTAGGTGTGATGTTCCTCAACAGAGGTGCTTTTCTACAAGTCTACCTTGAAAAAAAGACTAAAAGCAATAAGGAATTCAGAGGGGTTTGATATAAAATGAGGTAATAGGGTTAGGTATTTGTAAACTACTATGCTAAAGGGTAAGGGTAATGTAATACAGCTACATTAAAATCTACATTTACTACACAACTAGTTCTAAAGTCTACAAAAGGCTAAAAAATCCAAAAGGTTTAAGAATTCACACTATTAGAGAAACACTGCAGTCTCAGCAGGGGTTTCAGTGAGTTGGTGGCCAAGAGGTATTATAATGAGACAGCTGACTTGAAAAACACAGAAAAAACTACAGGGGAAATAAATGAACATAAATAAAATTTGCATGAAAGCATAAAATGAACTTGCACAGTCTGAATTCTGAAGACATGGTTAAACCCCTTTTTAAAGGTACAAAGTAAAGAGATTTATAATTTCTCATGGAACCCTTAGATGTGTCATTTTTGGCATCTGTTATTCGTCATTAAACCCCTAGAACACCATGCAGGTTCCCTGGATTGATAGTGAAATACTTGGTCACACTTGAGCTGTGAGAAATCTTGATTGAAAAAGAAACATCACAATTTACGGTTTAACTTCTTTCTATCCTTATTCACAAATGTGATGGGGCCATAACAGAATAAGGTGCTTATTTTCTATTAAAATTTTATACAACTTTTTGATCAATTAAAGAAAAATTAGCTGGTAAAGAAATTTGAAACTTAGTTACTGGATTGTGTCTAGATGAGAGTTATGCCTGAAGTGTTCCTGTCTCCTGCACCTGTGTACTTTGGATGGGACAAAACAGTTTGTTGCTGTCCATGTGGTGGAATTTGTTTCTCCTATTATTTTTCAAATTCTGCAGACAAATACTCTGATCACAATAATAGACTTTGGAAGAACATGTTCACAACCAATTAAA
Source organism: Empidonax traillii (assembly GCF_003031625.1). Taxonomy (NCBI): domain Eukaryota; kingdom Metazoa; phylum Chordata; class Aves; order Passeriformes; family Tyrannidae; genus Empidonax; species Empidonax traillii. Next base: position 47,451 of record NW_020957169.1, on the reverse strand, counting down.
TCTGATCATAAGTATTTTTTGTCTACCAGTAGAATACAACATCTTTACTTTACTTCTTTGTATCCATGGATAGAATTTTTCTTACATAAATTCCACCATGTTCCTGGCCAGATCCAAGATTTTTGTTGACTTTGCCTCAATTTGTTAATTAATACTTGTTGTTGTTACTTATGGAGTGTAGTAAGGTGAGTGGGGTGGCAGGTTGGTGTTATAAACACTTCTGGAGTTCTACTCATTCAATTTACAAATTGTTTTCCTAAGAATCTGACTGAGCCCATGGCGAGAACTTCAGTAGACAGGGTGGAAGAAAAGAATGACAGTAGAATGATTTTAAACGAAAGTTTGAAACTTGACCAGTTCAGCTGTCAGTGATGAGGTTTTACATATTGTTACTATAATAGCTGCACATAAATATTCAAGGGTAATAATTAAGGTATCTAAGCCCATTGCAGTTAGTGGGAACAGGCTTCTAAAATAGGTCATAGCCTTCATAGTGCAAAAATGAGTATTCAGACATCTTCATTGCAAAGTGCTGCTGCCTCAAAAAAGTACAAAATGTGATAATAAAATAAAGGAGAGAGATTTTAGACATTGAGTCTCTCTGCCTGCAAAGTATGATAAAGAAGTGAGAAAAAAATATGGAAGGTGGTAGACTGGAAATGTTATAATTTTTTTTATTTGTTTACAATTTAGGAC
>NW_020957169.1:39241-46681 GCF_003031625.1 Empidonax traillii | reverse complement strand
AAATTCAGAAGTGACTTTTGTACATTGATGTAACTTACATGACAAAGGAGTGAAATTTAGGGCAGTTCAAAACCAGTAACTGAACAAAGCAGATTTCGTCTGCTTTCTGACAGTCTTCTACTTTTTAAACACAGAAAATCTTTCTCTTCCTTCATACAAGTAATATTTATTTTGCCATGGCACACTGTTTCACAACATCTTTGATGGTTTCAAAGAGATAAAAATAGAAAAATTAACAAAAGAATAGGAAAACCATCTATTGGAAAAAGAAACCACAATAAAGGAGAAAGAGAGGGGAAAAGAAGAAAGACTCAACAAGAAATAGTAATGTTTTGCCCACCCTTTGAATGTATGGACCTGTTTTTCTTTAAAAGTACCTTTAATTCAATGTTATTTTGCAAAACTCTTTATTAGAGTTGGAGAAAGTAAAAAAAAAACCAACTTCACAGTTACTCTGCAGAGAATTAGAAACGTTAAGATAAAAGATAAAATCTTCCTTCTAATCCGAAGTGGATCTGTACAGAGTCTCCATTACATATTCTGTACTTGTCCCAAATACAGAGTTCTTTTAGAAGGAAAGATACAGCTTGGACTTTCAAAATTGGAACAAGTACTCATGTGGGACTTAGGATATAGAGCAGTGTCTCACTTGAGACAGCAGTGGAAGTTCTGTGTTTGAAAAAGCTCAAACTACACGGACACAGATGTTAATTCTGGAGTCACATCTGACTGCAAAATCAGGAAAAATGATCTCATCTAGGAAAGGGATTGCTTGGATTTAAAGATTGACACTTCAGCTTGTTGTTACACAAACTGTCACTGGTTTGACATGGGGCTCTAAATTTTCATTCAGAAGTGAATTTATGTTTTGATTTTATGAAATTATTAATGTGGATATTAAAAATCAAGCAATTAGATACATAAGCAGATTTTAGCATAATTCTTTTTAAATTTATTTCTCAACATTAAAAACACATTAAGCTATAAAAGAAGTCTAAATACAAGGTTTATCAATTATTTAATTTAACATATTAGTGGCATATGTTAAAATTATATAAGTGACGTGTGAAAGGCACCCAGTACTCGAAGGTAGGACCTTAGAATGTAGATTCCATAGGCTTTAATTAGTTCATCATTCACATATTCTTTCAGAACCTAAATCCCAATAGGCAGCTAACAAGTAAATAAGGTTAACAAGAAGTCCTAGAACTGGAAAGATACTGATGTGAAATAGGATTTTCAGCTTCACTGTGGTGTGCAGATGAGGTGTAGATGGGAGGAGCATTTCAGAATACTCTTCATGATGGCTATCCAGCCATTAAGTCATCACAGCCAGAGGATCTGAAATGCATCATGTTCTCTCTGCCTCTTAACCTACTTAACATAAATGTGTTAGACTAACGAAATAAATACATCAAATGCTACATAAGAATAGACCTTAAATTTACTCATCTCAGGGTGAATCTTTTCAATTATTTGGGGTTTTTTCAGTGATACTTCTCTTTCAAAATTTATCATATTTTTATAATTTCAGGTCCATCTAGGTTTTAATCTTTAGTACCTGAATGCCTTTTAATATCAGAGTTATAGTGCACTGGCATTATAAAATAAGTTATATTGAATCAAAAGGAAGTGTTGTGCACAATAAAATGTATCCCAAATTGCTAAGAATTACTTATTTAATTATGCATTTCTTCAATGCCTTGAAAACAAGTCCATATGTTTGAAGCATCCATCCCAAAAAGGCCAAAGTAAATGGGAACTTAGATGGATTTTTTTCATGGCTTTAATTTCCTCAGACAATACCACATTTCCTGTTCACAGCAAGCATGAGAATGATTTTTTTTTTCAGTAGGTCAGTGATATTAGAATGAAATGCAAATGCATAACTAAACTACATAACACAAATCCTGCTGTTTACTCTCCTGGGTGTTACTCTGTGTTTGGTGTAATATTTTTCTAACATTTCACGAAGTTTTCCAATTAAATATTAATACAACTTCTTCAAAGGGAAACAAAGATTTATAACCCTGAAGTGAAAGAGAGAGGATGAGAAAATTGATAGTGCAGTTGGGCAGGAGGATTCTACATGAGCTCTGAACACTCTTTTCTAATTTATTTGAGAAGCTAAATATACTATATAATACAAAATATGGATATGTATAAGCTATGCTCTAATTGCACATGGTGCATGATCTTATAAAGCAAATTAGGATCTTTCCACTCTAGCAATAAACCATGTGCTTTATCACTGTTTTATTTTTAAATACTTCAACGTTCTTTTTGATTTCTTACATTTCAAATACTTTAAACATTCAGGGAAGAAAACCCAATTTAATTAAAATCTAAATTTAAGGCAACTAGTGTATTTTTGTATCTTAAAATTCAATTGAACTTGTAATAAATAATTTACCTAAGCAGTGGAAAAGGAAGTGATAATCACTTCTGCCTCTTGGCAAGAGTGAGTCTGTGTGTGCCTGATTCATCAGCACTAGATGATCCTGCCTCATGTATATGGAACAGACTGCAACGTTTCCCAGTTTACTTGAGGGAATGAGAAATGTTTAAGATTCTGCATACTCCTAGATAATAGTCAAGGTTACCAGGAGGCATAAAGACATGTTCTGAACCTGAGGTGAAATTCATAGGAAAAAAGAAAAAACACAAAAAGAAAGACCTGCTATTTGTTAAGTCCCTTTGTGTTCCACTGCAAAGAGACAAAGGGCAGGATTCTTTGACTGTGCCAGTTTGGACTTCTTAAATATTTTGCTTTTTCTGCCCTCTAAAAAAGTATCTAGCTAGGAAAATATGTCAGGACAAGACAAAGAAATGAAACAGCAGAGCTGTTGCTGAAGGTGCAGCAGTGTGAGAAGTGTCTCATCGCTGTGGGTCGGATTGAGGCGTTGCAGAGGGGAGTCATAGAGGCTTTGCTAATGAGCTGCACTCCTGACTGCCTGCATTTCTCCCTGTTTATCATTGTTACCTATTTATGCACTGTTCTCATGTCCTGCAGCTCTCCTGTCAGACACAGAGATGAGAACAGGAGGTAAATTCTATTCACTCACAGCCAGATATTACCTGCTATACCCTCAAGGTAGCAGGAGAAGGGTGAACGCTTGTCTGTCTTGTACCTTTTCCATCATGATTTGCTTTCATTTATTTCATGTTGACATGGATAGGAATGATCAGTGAGAAGTGGTGTTGGCACTTTGAGATGTCTGTACCACAGGAGAATAGTAGAACCTGAACTGATCTGACACAGGACCACCAAATCCATTTTACTGGGTAATTGCCTGTGCCTGAATCAGCACATTCCCACTCCATAAGAGAAGAAAATACTAAAAGTAAAAAGAAATCATAGGTACTTATGTTCAGATATATTCCAATAAATAGTGGGAGTCATCAGATGTAAGTATTTTAAATGTTTTTATTTTTTAAGTATTTTTAATAATTATATTATTAATGATATAATTAATATAATATAATTAATATAATATATAATTAAATTATATTAATAATATTATTTAAGTATTTTTAAATGTTTGCAACATTTTTATTAATAAATTATTTCTTTGAGCAAAATCAAGGGAGGAAAAGAATGGCTGAAGGTAACACCTTTTTTCTAGTCTAACAGAATAAGACAGCATCTGAAAAAAAGGGTGTAAACCTGCCAATTAAAATGTCAGGAGATCATTGCTGTGTGCTCGACTGAGGGACAAAATGGAGGGGGGGCATTATACACCAAAACCATATAGGAAGTTATCATTAAATGGAAATTCATGTAAAGAATAGGTCTATACTCACACCCACAAGAAGAATGGCAGCAGAAAACATAAGTATTTCTCCATCTAGTGATTTTTTTGTATAGTCTTTTAATGGTGTTGGAAAAGCAAAACTTATTAAAGACTTATGTTTAGTAAGTCATTGTGAAATAGCCAAGTGTTTGAGGCAGTGCTTCCCTCAGAGCAGGACTTGGGAAAGAAGCAGAGCTGGCAATCTGGCAGCTAGGGCAACAAGCAGCAGCAGTTTCTGACACAGTAGAAAAAAACATTCACTCCTCTGCCTCTGCTGAAAAATATCAGAGAAGTATCGGTCACACCACATTTTAGGGAGTCATGCCCAGATCCGGTCCAAGGCTTGGAACGTAAACAAGATTGCTCCCAGGGATAAGATGGTTCACTTGTCAGTGTCTCTTTAACATTATGACCTTTATGGGCAAAACCTACTATTGTAAAGTTTATTTTTGCTTCTGTAGACAGGAAAAAAAATTGGTTGATCAGCATTGCTGACAGCAAGACTGTCATTTTAAAAATTAGGTTATAACGAATATGAGTTTCAGAAGAAGAGTGCAGAGTGGGTCCCATCTGCTTCCCTCTGGACTGCAGCATGAAAGGGAACAGATGGGCACAAGTTATGCCAAAATGGCTGGGAGAGGCTAAACAGCTCCATGGTCTTGTTCTATGTTACCATCAGCCACTCTAAGATCCCACTGCCATACCCAGCTTGCAGTGCACTGATGTGCTGGGGAGATGGGACCAGGGTGGGTGTGATTGGAAGGAGAGAGAAAGTGGAACAGGTCATGCTACAGATATAATTCCACTATGTTCAGCTGTAGTTCAGGTGCCAGCTTGGTTGATAATTCTAGTTTTCCCTCTTGGTTTGTCCTGGAGCCTTGCACACCCTTCCATTCTGAATAGTCATGACAAAGCAATACCAAGTTTTTCCGGCGCAGCTGCGCAGAAGGTGAGCGCTCTGGAATAAGATCTTAGCCTCCAAAATCAATGTCATCCTGTTGTGTCCTCACAATTTTACTCCTTTTAGATGTAGAGATCTTCTAATACAGAGGGTTTATCATACTCAGTACTGGAACGAGGTGAAATTGCTTGCAAATGGCAGACTCAGGAACGTGTCCCCTCTTAAAAGCCCTTGCAGGTTCAGTTCAGTTGCTTTCCTGCTCTGACATGGCATCAACAGTTTCTTATAGTTTTTCAATATGGTTTTCTTTGTGTTTCTACAATTAAGAGTCATGTTTAGCTATTATGTATTACATTATTTAAAAAGCTCTGTTATAGGAATGTTTTGTCATATGATCAATATCTATGCTTGAGATTAAGCCATGGAAATGTGCTTTGAGAAAGCAGAAAAATTAGAATTGCATTAAAACATCACTTAAATTTAAATGCACTCCTTTTTTTACAGTGGATGGGTGCTGATTTTTTTGAACATGCAGTATTTAGTCTTTCCTAACAATGATTGGTGATTGGTAGCCATTTCTTGAAGTGTCAGAGCCTTCCACGGTAGTCACTTTCCTTTTGAAACCTGGCAGTTACTTTTTTTGCTAAGATTATTTTATATTCTATGATGTAGAAAATGACAATTTACCCAATCAGTTTTTTTGTTTAGTTTTTTTGTTTGTTTGGTTTGGTTTGGGTTTTTTTAAACATCTCATAAATCTCTTGCATCTCTAGCGCTTTTCCTGGCTAGCTACAGCCCAAAGTGGCTAAAGTGTAGCTTTAATTCAGATTGTTCTGTAATGGTAAGCCTGGCTAGAGCACAGTGGTGTTGAGGCTGTTTTTTTTTTATCCTGTTCTTTAACATTTGTACTCAAGTTAGTATTTCACTCAATTCCTGTTAAAACTACCAATTTATACTCTTGGTACTGTTGATTATAGTCTGGGGAAACTCTTTACAATTGAACTCTCAACAATTCAAAGACAAGCCCGATGTATTAAAGGCCATTCCAGTTTTCTAATTATGGTTTTGGTTTGTTTTTTTTCACTGTATTTGATTTCTTTTAATCTTTATATTCAGAATTTCATGGTAGAACTCTATGCATGCATTGTGAAAGACCACGCTAGAATTTGCATGGGAAGTGTTGTAAAAGTGTCAGAAAATTCCCTCTCTATCATTTTTGAAAATAAAAAGACTGTTGTGTCTTTTGACAGAACATATGGGTACACACAGTATTGATTTCAATACTCAGTGAAACAATAGTTTGAGCTATAATTTATTCTATGAAAAAGGAGGGAAATTATCATCAATGTTTCATGCAATGCTTTGTGGGTTGTTTCACAACCCATATTTTCCCACTTGTCTTAGGGAAAGCAGAACTGAAGTTGAGACAAAAAACTAATTTAATACTTAAAAAATGGTCTATGATCTATATTTTTATATCTGCATATGTGATAAGTTGTTTTCTGATAAGATTCGTATCAGTGCATGCGGATATTTGGGAAAAAAATGTAAATGGGAAACTATATCCTAGGAACCGATGGAGAGCTCTGGTCATTAATCAGTGTTTTTGCTTCTTGTCTTCCTTGTGTTGTGAAGTCAATGTTTTACACTTTGGCTGCCTCAAGGTCTACATATACTTCAGAGCTTCATTGAACTAGCAGTATACTGGTGTAGAAAAATAACCCATTTGGGTTTTTGCCATGAAAAATGTGAAGTCGGTCTTTGAACATTGACTAAAATCTCATTACTTCGGTGGCAAATGAGGCATGAAACATATGGTCAAAAATATAGAGCCCAAAACACAGTGGCACAAAATATTTTATCTTCATGTAGTGTACTACAAAAGGTTTGAACTCTAAATCAGACAGTGCACTTAAGCACACACTGTCATTCATCAAGTGCACAGCCTTTGTTGCAAAATTTGTTCATGATGGCAGCTTTAATGAAGTTCCCTAATTTCTCTCAACCTCAGAAAACTATTATTTCAGCTGTATGAAGGCATAAATCTACCCCAAACTCTTCAACTCTGGCCTTACTCAAGGCTTAGACTACTGACTTTACAGTGGGAATTTCATGGTAATCTTTCATGCCCTGCTCTGCTGTGAAGTTGGGTGTGCGACATCAGCTTGCTGTCCCCAGACATGGGGGAAGAGAAGGAAGTGTGGGTGAAAAAGTGGAACTGAAAAGACAGTCTTGGTTGGTTGACACTCCATGACATGGTGTTCTAAAGTACTCCTGAAGTACTTAGGTGGGAGTATTGATCTGCTGCAGGGCAGGAAGGCTCTGCTGGAGGGATTTGGACCAGCTGGATCAATGGGCTGAGGCCAACGGTGTGAGGGTCCACAAGGCCAAGTGCCAAGTCCTGCCCTGGGGTCACAACAATCCCATGCAGAGCTCCAGGCTGGGGCAGAGAGGCTGGAAAGTAGGAAAAGGATGTGGGAGTGCTGGTCAACAGAGGCTGAACATGAGCCCAGGTGTGCACAGGTGGGCAAGAAGGCCAATGGCACCTGACTTGTATTAAAAATGGTGTGGCAGCAGGACCAGGACAGTGCCCAACCCTGTGCTGGCACTGCTGGGGCACCTCCAGGGCTGTGCCCAGTTCTGAGTCCTCATGGCAAGAGAGACACTGAGGGGCTGGAGCGTGTGCAGGGAAGGGAACGGAGCTGGGAAGGGGCTGGAGCAGCAGGAGCAGCTGAGGGAGCTGGG
>NW_020957169.1:30376-39148 GCF_003031625.1 Empidonax traillii | reverse complement strand
ATTCTGTTAGTTCATGCCTGAACCCACTTAACAGGACAACTCCTTTTGTTACATCAAATATTTAAGAGTCGTGGCTCTAGGAAAGAAGCAGTATTTGTATTCAGACAATGAAATGGCCAACTGATGGATAGAAACAATGGTAAAAGATCGATTGGGTGTGGACCATGCACTTTGAAGAAGAATGTTTGTTTTATCCAAAGTCCTCCTCATCTCTGTAGGTGACTGATCAGATTTACTTTCAGCCATAGTCATGTAGTCCTCAACATATGGCAGCTCACAGAAAATCACATCATCTCCCAAGCATAGTGTTGATTTTTTATTTCACTGTGTTGAAATTCAGTGTGTTGTGATATGGGAACCAGAAATCAATGTAAAATATGTGTGCTCTGGGGAGGAGAAAAATGTCATTCTGAACTTCCAGAATGATAATGAATGTACAGTGCACAAAGCCATTTTGCTGTCACGATAAGGAAATTATCTCTTTAACTGTCTTCAAATGTGCTGCTATTTCTCTGTGCTGTTTGTACTCTTCACACTTGTCTTCAACCATCATGCATTAAATTTTAAGGAGAAATAGTGCAGATATCAGGCAAAGTACTTGCAGCCATCACACATTGAAATGATTTACCAAAACCACAAAATAAACTGCAGCAGGATGGAATAAGAGGATTTTGATAGGAATAGAAAGTTGCAACTTTCTATTGTTTTGAAAACTGAAATTTGTTTTATTGTAAATATTGCACAATTCAGTAACCGTATAACTGTGTTTAAATGAACCCACATTTGTTTAATATTCAAAACATTAAAAAAAAAGTGCAATTCCTATGCTCTAGGAGAGGCTTTATGCTCCATAATTTAAGGAGCACTTAATTAAAATATACCTGCTTCCGTTTCAAATAGTGACTAACCTGCAAGCTTTAAAAAAGATTGAACAAATCATCATAACCTAAAAAACAAAATGCAATCTTCATAACACAGTATAGCTTTGTAGAGGAATTTGTTATGTTTTTAAGGACTAGTGCTGGCAGAGGGTTGGATTTTTTCCGTTTCTTCTTACCTGTGTGAAGGCTTAGAATCATCATTTAAACCGTGACTGTTTCATAAAACTCTTCTATATATTTTCTATATTTGCCCAGAGCAGCTCTGGCTGCCCCATCCCTGGAAGGCCAAGATGGGGCTTGGAGCAGCCTGGGCTGGTGGAAGGTGTCCCTGCCCATGGCAGGGGGTGGAACCAGATGAGCTTTAAAGTTCTTCCAACCCAAACCACTCTACAATTCTATGATATTTTCATAGTACCTTACAAGCAGCAGAATTGTTGGGCTTGATTACACCTATTTGCAGAACCAATTGTGAAGAGTAGAGCCAAATCTAGCCCTTCTTATGTTAGATCCTTAACTGATTGCATTGATTTCTCCCCCTGTTACAACCATTGTGTCCTCCTGAGTCATTCAAGTATGAGGGACAAACATTAATTTGAAATGTGACCTGGTGCAAGTAATCTGGAATTGTTCCTTTGCCCATGGGAAGCAAGAATGTTAGGAGACAGAATGAACTTCTTTGTATTTGTGTAAATTCTTCCAAACCTCAGGATTAAAGGGTGGGCTCAGTTCCGCGCACACTGTGTCTCACCTAGACAATCCAATGCGCAGGCTGGAAGGTGGAAAGACCTTCCCCAGTTCTTTGTTCGTGAAGACTGGCCATATATTTGGTTTTACTCCACTCTTCTGGGATAATTCACCTCTGCCCTGAGCAATAAAGACAAACATGCTCAGGTTCATTCCATCTACTGAAGCCTCCTCAGGGGGAGTCTTAAGTTAAAAGTTTACTCAAACTGTGATATTTTCGTAGCCACCAAAGAGGTATTGGCACCTCCAGAGAACATTCCCCATTTAAATGGACTGGCACAGTTTTTATAGGCAGTGGTGTTACACCGTTTGATGTGAACGATAGGTTATCAAGGGATACCTGAAGTTAGGTGGGACAAATGTGATCAAATTTGGCCATTTAGATGAAAAACAGTTTACTAGGTGCATTGTTAGACCTTACATATTTGCCTTTCTGCACCAAAAATTACAGGTTTCCAAATAAAAAATACACAGGCAACATCGAAAGATCATTCTTGAATCAAAGAGTCCTTCCTTTGTTGCTCAGCATTGTTTTCAGTAAAGGTGTGTGCAGTTCTTTTGTTCTAGCTTACTCAAAGCTATGTAGGGAATAAAATGAAAAGAAAAATCATGAGTGATTTTCTTCAGTCCCATTGGAGGGGAAAGGTTGTTGCTGTTTTGAAAAGATAAATTTAAATTCTGTGATAAATCACTGCTGTGATTTGTCAGTAACTGATGCAACAAAGATAAATCTGTACAAGTGGTACATGTTGTGTCTGGTATGAGTTGAAGGAAAAAAGCAATGGGGTAACTAGAAATCAGAAATTAATATTACCACTGAAGCATTCCCAGTAGAAATCAAGCCTTGCCATTCAAAGTCTCCCCAGAAGGTGGGAGATGACCAAGGAATTCAAGTGCCCAGATTTGATTCCTGTAAAGGCAGAATAATTTTTGGTCACTCATTTTCTGTGGTTTATATGATCATACTACGATGAGGGTAGTTCATGTGCCTCAAAAAAGCACTTATGCTTCAAGTAGAGTCCGCCTTAGTGGGTAAGTTTTTTAGTTGGCCCTGGGTTTTTCATGTCAGTGTTCTTCACCTACTTCCACTATATATTACTTAAATGCAAGCTAAGGTTAAAAAAAAAAAATATGCTATCTTATAGATTAAATACTGCAGGCCATACTTTTTAAAAGATAACGTGAAACCAGCTGCTCCAGAATTGCATTTTTGTATTGATGGATTTTGTGCTGATACATAATTTGATATTTTCTTAGACGTGTGAGTTTCTGTGCAAGGAGGAGCTTTTATACACAGTTTTCTCCTATTCTCTGAAAATGTTTCATGTCTACTGCTGGAACGTGCATGCAAAAATGGCCTGGGAGGGTTAGACAGGCACACTTAGGAGTTCCTAACCCTCTTTGATTCAGTGCTTCCTGCCTGCTGGTGCCTCTTACAATCTAAAAAACCACAAGCATGAAAGGTCCTTAACCCTTTTCTGATATGGGTAGTGGTTGCACTGTTGATATTCCCTTTTCCCATAAAAATTTTTAATTAATGCTGAAAAAACTGTAAACAAGTTTTGCATTATTTTTTCCTCTCTTCATTTTTCAAATTGCAAAAATAAAACACTTTATCATGTAATACAGCATTTTAAACTCTGAACAACTAATTATGAATGTAAAGGATGAAGGAATTGTATGACACAAATAATGTGGTACGGGTCATAGGTCAACTTCTGACAAACAGTAGTACCTTGTTAAGCCCTAATGTAGCACCATTTAAATTAGACATCTTAGCAAATGTTAAATGCACTCACTTTTAAAAGAGAAATAATTTGAAGCCAGGTCAATTTTTCAGACCAAAACTATATTTTTTTCCCTTCTGAGCAATCAAATAACAGTATATGGCTTGTGAATATAAATATTACAGTTAATTATAAACATAGACAAGGACCTGCATAACATACAAACTTAAACTCTTCTTTTTAAAGTTGCTATTATCTCTGCCTAATTAATATAGTAAAAAGGTTGTTGCCTAAATCAATGTATGACCCTACTGCAGTCTTGCTAATATCCCTATATCCAATAGATCTTGTTCTGTAATTCCCCTGAAAGAAGTGGGGCATGTCAGATAAATTAAATGAAAAGAACAGATGTAGACTGAAAGTAAATTCCAAGCCCGCACTTTTAATTTCACTAAATATTATTTTCCATCTTCATGATCACATTACACTGAAATGTGGAGCTTCAATTTCCTTCACTATTTCATTTAATAAAACCTTTGTCTCATCTGAGCTCTTGAAGAGATGTTAGCTTTAAATCACATTGACTTCACCCTATCCAATTTACATATGCTGAAGAAATAAAAGTCTTTTCAAGAGTTGCCATGGGGCTTCAGAAGCCTCAAAGGAGTATTAAGACCTTGAGTTTAATGTGAACTGCCTCCAACACAAAACACACATCTTCCCAACAGAATACTAATGGTTTAGTGTACAGTTGCATTTTCTGTGCAAGTCTGTAAAGTAAATAAACAATCCACATGTAGGGAAGAAATAACTAAATTATGGCTGAGAGTTTGAGTTAAGAAACGTGCCAGCTGGAAATAAAAACTGTTTTCTATAGGCCTGTATTACATAAGAGATGTTATGTGGCTTGACAGATGTACAAAATAGAACACAGGATAGATTAAAGGGGGAATTCAGAGCTCCTCCACTTTTCCTCTAAGGACCTTATACCTGCACAACTGCATTAAGTGTTTCTCCAAGTCAATGTGAATATATATAGGAAGTGTTTTGCCTCAGACGTATATAAACAGAAATGATTCCACACTACAGTTACTTAGTTTTACTCACATAAATATTTGATATTTATTTTGGTTTGTAGAAATCTTTGCCTCTTTCAAAAGATCAGCGTACCTCATTGGGTACAATAACTAACGGGGGAAATATATTCCTAATATGACCTCAATCTCTTCTCTATAATGGGTTTCTCATTATAATAATTATATCCCATTAAAATGTCAGAACTGGTTTGAAAGATATCTAAGAAGACATGTCTGAGCAAACTAGTAGGCAGGAACCTTGATGTTAATTTACTTGACATCATTTAAGGGAAATGGAGAACTGCAGTACATAAAATGAGAAATCCTTGTGCGACACCAAACACAGGCAGATTGACTATATATAGTATTAACACTTAAATAATTGGTCAGTCATAAGTAATTAGGGAGCATTACAATTACACAAAGAGAAGGTTTGTTTCGAGTGGAGAGCAGAGTGAATGATTCTGAGCGAATGCTCCTGCATCACAAACCTAGCCCTGTTTTCTGCTCAGGAATGATCCGCAAGCAGGCAGACTTTTATCCCCTTGTTTGGGTGGGATTGGGAGCCCCCTCCCCTTCCTGGAGCCCTGCTCCTGGGATGGTGGCACTTTCAAGAGCAGTGGCTCAGTGGGAATGGAAGGTGCTCGGTATCCCTCTTTGTTGAGGGTGGCTGAACTGTTTGGAGTCCGTCAAGCTCTTCATACAAAGACTGGGCTTCTCCCACAAATGATCCCAGTTGTTTCAGCCCACTAAGTTCATCCTGGTCTGGCTCTTTATTCAGAATCATTTCCATTCCTTGAGTGTTCCCGAGCAAGTCCCTGTGACGGAGCTTCCTGCCCTTTGTTATCCTGGTGCTTTGTGTGCAGTCAGCCCTGATCCAGCCAGTGATTTCAGGGTGAATGGAAAGAAGCCCCGTAAGCTGAGTTGGCAAAGACAGCCACCTGCATTGTGTTCTCTTGAAATCTCACTACTCTCACCCAGCCTGCTTTCCTCTTCACTCAGGTGTTCTCTGCTAGAATGTCCTTTAGAGACAGAAAGCCCTTTATAAATGTTAAATTGCACAGTAACCAGAAAATATCAGATTATGTCATACATTGACCATTGGCAACTCAAGACTTTTAATTCTTGTCTGTAGCTGATTAATTAAAAAAATGCAATTTAAAAATGTTTATGCATATTTTTGTAGCAAATTCATAAATAATGGAAGATGAAAATAGTATAATTTAGGGGGAGAAATCCCTTTATAAATACTAAATTAAGCAAACTCCAGTAACCAGAAAATATTAGATTCTTTGTACATTGGCAGTTGGTAAGGCAAGACTTTTAATTCTTGTCTGCATCTGATAAATTTAAAAATACAATATAAAAGTAAGTATGTATATTTTTGTAGCAAATTCTTTTTAAAAAGGTAGGATGAAAGTTGTACTATTTTCTATCAATATCATTCTACATTTTATATGAAAAAAACGACGCACAACAAAACAAAACACAAAGCAACCCTCTCATTTGGAACTCAGGCTGAGTTCTCACAAAATATCCCTCCTCCTGTAGGTGCATTATGTGAGTGGACTATTGGTAAGTAACTTTAGTTTTAAAATAGATTGCACACAAGCTGACTTTCCAAGATTAATTGGGAGTAGAGACAGAGCTCATACTTATGCAGGCAAACCTACCATTGACTTAAAGTGCATTTCCCTGAATGAATGGCATGTTGAAACTCCTGGAAGGAAGCCATGCTACAAAGAATTCAATTGAATGGGGTCAGAAACAGTCCCAGAAAGCCCTTTTAAGCTTGGAAAGCACCCTCCTGGATTCCTTGCCAAGCGCAGGATTTGCTGTCACATCTCTAAAGAGGAGCCTGCGGTCCCTCGGAACAGGCTGATGAGTATTTGCCAGGCTGCAGGGTGCAGACAGTGCAAACAGATCCCCGAGCCATTCATCTTGCTCAGGCAAACCCTGCCCAGGTTGTCCTGTTGTCCTGGCCGTGCTCGGTGCTGTTGATCCCTACAGAATGCTTGATCTGGACCACAGTTCTTGGTCTACCCTGGCAGTGTTTTCATCTTGACACACATCTAATTCTTTTCTCTGTTATAGCTTCAGCACCATATAGAGTAGGGTGGGAACTGTATTTACTGTGCTTATGTATTTCCCGAGACTGGAAATCTTTTGCCTTCTTAAAACGCCAGATAAAGTTAAGAGGGCAAGCCTCAGTAAACAGGGCTAATTACCTTGGCAATTTAGATTAAGTCCTTGAAGAGGATTGTCAGAAATTAGTTTATTTATGTTAACAGATTAAGGATCCTTTTCTCTTTCAGATGTTTCAGCTACCACGAGCTAATCTTCCTCCTGATAAGCACAAAGAGCTGGACATGTTTGTTGCTGATTCCTGTGCATACACTTAAATGGGCTTTTAAATTGCTCTCAATTCATGACTTGAATTTGAGATTTTTAACTTAATGTTTCTTCTTAATTCTTCTGCTGTGTTTGCTAGTTTTGCTAATTAGCTTCAGCTCTGCTCTCCAAACGATTTGGTTTTTACACCTAAAGAATTAACCAATAGGTGGTGACAGCAGTACACTGGATTTAACACAGTTCCATGACTTTGCAGCCTGAGTTTGCCTTTAGTGGCACAGTTTCTTACACTGTGAGCCTTGGTGGTATTACTAGAAACAAAACATATTCACTTTTAAAATTCAGAGCTACTAAGCCTGGAATAGCTCAGTCTGTGATAGTGCACATAAGAAAGTCGCACAGTAGAGATTAAACCAGCCCAAGATTTAAAGTCTCGAAGTAATTATGTGAGAACAACTTCTACAGCACAAAGATACAGATACAGCTTTTACATCAGGCATTTTTCCAGTGCAAGATTCTGCATCTGCAAAACTCAAATTGACATTCTTTAGTTTACAAATTGCAAATATCAGAAGCGTCGTGTCAGCATTGTATTAGAGGCATCTTTTTGTGAAGCAGTGCAACAAATGTCTGACTGTTCACCCTTTATAGGCTTCTGTATATAAACCTGTTGTGAAAATTAAAGTTCCTTTCTATGTTTAAGGTATAATCTCTACCTGTGATACTGTACAGGCAGTGTGTGAGTTAAGAGTTAACCCCATCAGCTTTCTATTTCCCTTACCCAGAGTTAGAATTTTGTCGTAATTTGAGAAATACAAAACAATAAAATTGATAAGACAAAATCAATAGTTTCTATTTGATGTAACATCCCACTCAGAGAGCTTCATTAGCAGAGGACAAAATTCCAAGCCCTGATAAAGTTAATGGCAATTTTGCCATATATTTTAATGGGCCACAGTATTACATTTTTCATTAATATTTCACAGTAGGTCATTTTTCATTGCTGGAAAAAAACTTTTACAGCTATTTGCTAAGAAGCAGAGTAATTTAAAAAAGTTTTTTATTTGAAATGTTAAATTTTATTTTCTTCTTTACTCAGTATATGAGAAATGTTTTATTGATATACCCTCTGATCCCATTTTTAAAAATTTTGTAATATAAATTTTCATGAAGATGTGAAACTTTAGATCAATTGTGATCCATTTATGATGATAGAATCTTTATTTGAAAATATGGAGAAGTTTAGAAATTCTGATGCTGTGTCATTACTTTGCAGAACTCTGCATGTCAGCAAAGAATAAACACATTTCCCACATTCTAGAAAATCACAGGAAAAGCCAGAAGTAATCACTGGATGAACTGAAGAAAGGGTTTTATTGGAGTTACACTTCTATGTTCAGTTATAAGGTAAAATTTCAGGAACCTTTTAACTCAGAAAGAAAGAAGAAAATAAAGACACGGATATCAAAAATTGTAGATGACAAAAGCCAGTCCAGGATTTCAGCAAGTAAGAAGATAAATTTAAACTGCTGTAAAATGAACCTGAACAGGTTGAAAGGGACCTTAAAGCTCATCTCATCCCACCCCCTGCCATGGGCAGGGACACCTTCCACCAGCCCAGGCTGCTCCAAGCCCCCTCCAACCTGGCCTTGGACACTTCCAGGGATCCAGGGGCAGCCACAGCTTCTCTGGGCAACCTGTGCCAGGGCCTGCTCACCCTCCCAGCCAGGAATTCCTTCCCCATATCCCACCTAACCCTGCCCTCTGGCAGTGGGAAGCCATTCCCCCTGTCCTGTCACTCCAGCCCTTGGCAATGGTCTCTCTCCATCTTTCTTGCAGGTCCCTTCAGGCTCTGCAAGGCCACAGTCAGGTCACCCCAAAGCTTCTCCTCTCCAGGCTCAACAATCCCAGCTCTCTCCCCTTTCCTCCCAGCAGAGCTGCTCCATCCTCTGATCCTCTTGGTGCCTCCTCTGGACTCTCTGCAGCAGCTCC
>NW_020957169.1:25018-30086 GCF_003031625.1 Empidonax traillii | reverse complement strand
GCAATGGTCTCTCTCCATCTTTCTTGCAGGTCCCTTCAGGCTCTGCAAGGCCACAGTCAGGTCACCCCAAAGCTTCTCCTCTCCAGGCTCAACAATCCCAGCTCTCTCCCCTTTCCTCCCAGCAGAGCTGCTCCATCCTCTGATCCTCTTGGTGCCTCCTCTGGACTCTCTGCAGCAGCTCCATGTGCTCCCTGTGCTGTTCCCAGGGCTGGAGCAGCTCTGCAGGGGTGTAAAAGCCAAAAGTGCAAAGTCAAAGTACAAATAATTTGGAAACACTACAATTAACACCATAGTGCTTGAAAGTTTATCATGGCTACATGTCACATGTTGTATCTTAATATTGTACTAGAGAGTCATTCCTGCTGTTTAGTGCATTGTTAATCCACCTGGAAGCAATAATGCCACTGGCCAGTGCTGTGTTAATGCAGCATTTGGTGTCATTTGCTTGATTCAGTTAAATAGCAGCGACTGCCAGGAACACATTAAAAAGCTTTGAAGTCTGTAGTTTTATTCCAAACAACTGCACAATTCTTAAAAGAATGATATAAAGGAATGGAAGAAAAAGCAAATCTAATGGGTAGGACTGGATGCTCTCTCTGGCTGTAATAAAATACCTGTTGAATGACAGTTGCCATCAATGGACTTCAATATTAGACTGTGTCTTAATTAAAGGAATTGTCACAATATTATTTTGGTGAGCCTTTAAAAGCCAGATTAAATGCTGGAGATTTCTGAAAAATATGGTATTCTTTCATTTTTCATGTGATAGCAAGAAATTAAAGCTACAATATCACCAAGTAGCAAGTCAGGCAATTTTCTATAAGCCTGTAACTGTACACAAACATATTCAGGTGCAGAGTTCTGGCAATTGCATCTGAATACTTGTGTGAGCAAAGGTTTGTATACAAAGATTGCAAGATTATGTTTAAAATTGAGAGAAATCCAATCCTTCTGGATTTTGCTATGTTTTTGTCTGCTCTCTGAAATCTTGTCTTCGTAAACAGTCTTACTTCAAAATCTTGCTCAGAAGCAAGGTTGAAGATGGTTGTTGGATGATGGGAATCTGAAGAAAATGTAGTTTCCCTACCTATTGAGTTTAAAACTGATATAGTAGCATAAAAACTAAGTGTAACTTCTGTTAAGATTAAGAACATGGGAGCCAAGCAGTGCTTGCACATATGAAATAATATTCTCAGGGCAAAAGAGCTGAATAAGGCTGTAATTAAAGTCAAGACCTCCAAAGGTCAAATTGACTTTTACCAGACCAATGTTTTATTGATAGCATCTTTTAGAGGTTTTTTAGGTGTAAAATTGATTCCCAATCTCAATCTAAGTATCTTAGAAGAAACTTTTCTAGGAGGAACTGTGAAAGGTATTGAGGGTCCACTAGGGATTGATATATTATAAATCATTATGTCTTCACCATGTCTCAGGCAGTGCTTTTGTAACCTCTGAGAGCTGTAATTGACTGAAGCAATGTTAATGTTCCTGCTGCTGACTGAGTTTGTAGGGAGTCACATTAACCTCAAGAGTGAGATTACACCTTTCAGGCTCTGCTCTGCACTGTGTCCATCTCCAGAGAGTCCCTGCGAGAGACTCTGCTTTGCAGGCTTTGCTTAGAGTTAACAAGGACTTTCCAACCTTAGGCTGATACTTGGCATACCCTCTTTCTCTGTTTGTAAACTGACCCACAGGGGATCTCTGAGCTGTCATTGGATCTCCTGCCACCTTTGGCTTTCTGAGGAGTGAATGTCACTGTCTGCTCAGGGATGTGCTGGGACACTGTGTTTGTGGAGGGAGAGAATACAGGAACCAGAAGGTGCCTGTGCTCTGTCTGTTCTTGCACATGTGGGTACACCAGGAACAGTCTTTCCTCTAACGTCAATAATAGGACAAGTGCACTGCTTCCCCTGCCCTCACAGATTTTCATACATAACAAAAGTCATTGTTTTGATAAAGCTGTGGGGTAAGAACACAAATAAAGATCTAGACAGGTTTGCCTCTACCCAAAATCCTCAGAAAGTAGCTGAATTTGTGCCATAATAAACAAGAAAACTGTGTAAGTGATAACTCTGTAGGGAAGAAAACAAGTATGGTGTATATTTCTAAATGCTGATAGGACACACTTTTTCAGCTATGGATTGTGATTTACATTACAGATTTCAGAAAGTTTTTGCATATTCTCATGCGTATATGACAATGAAAATCACATTTTCTCATGGCACAGTTAAATACTTTGTATTTATTTTCATTTATTTTCAATCTAGGAAATGCCTAGAAAGGCTGTCTCAGCAAGAAAACAATTGTTCTGTGAAATCAACCTTTCTCCCAAAAATGCACTTAAAGACCAGAAGTCCTCGAGATTGCACCAAGAGTTAAGAAGCTTAGGAACGTGGTCATCACCAAGAGCTAATTCATCAAATAAATAAGGGAGGTAAATAGCTTAAAATGCTGCCTCTCCTCACTGAACATGTGCCCATAATTCACCCAGTCAGTGAAAGGATCTCTAAAAATAGTGTGTGTCTGAAGATGATAATGCTGAAACACAGAAATATGGAACTCTGAGGGGCCATTCTTCTGAGGTGAAGTATCTCTGATACCTTGATACAAATATGGACATGTAATGAAAACAGTACAGTTGCTGCTCTAGACCACTCACGTCATTTCTGTTAGGCTGTATAATTAAGCTCTTTAAAGCAGACACTACTCTGGTAGCCTTTTCTTGAATGACTGTGAGTTGAGTTCTGGGTCTGAACAAAAGAACCCATAATGCAGGAGTCACTTTTGGTAGTTTCCATGATTTCTAGAAAAATATGGAAGATGCAACAAACACACTGGTCTTCACATAAGTCATGAAAATACTGAATTTCTAGAACTTAAAAAAAATTTAAAAAATATTCTTTTTTCTCTACTTTCTTTGGTTGTTGCAGAGTTTAAAAAAATGCTCCCTGTGGTTAAAAAAAAAAAAAAAAAAAAGGCTAAATTAGTCTTCTCTACCTTCATAACAACAATGAAACAGATGCTGCGTTGTGAAGATTTGCTGGATAGCTAAGGGTGAGCAGTGGGATGTAGAGCATCTCTGCAGAACCCATTCTGAAAGCCTGTGTAGGACTCCTCTCTTCATCTTTCAGTATTCTTGCCCTTTTCCCATTCTTTCTTGAGCGGCTCTGGCTGGCAATTTGTATTTTTCCTTGACCTTAACTAATGCCCTGAGCCTTTTCCCAGAGATCCATCCTCTGGAAGGAGGTGTAGAAGTGCAGAGTGATGGACCTTGTGGCAGGGCATGGGTGACTTCAGATCTGACCCCCAATCTGGAGACTGGCACACAGTCCCTCAAAAAATCAAAGGATTTAATATCCCTTATTTGTGGATCATAGAAACTGCATGTTCAGTGGACACAACCTCTGCCTCATTAGGGATGCACATTTGTATCCTGACGTGTTGTTCCTGCTTTACATCTTCATACTATACCAATTGCATGTAGAGATATGTATATATATATATATATATAAAATGTTCTTGTATAAATAAGACTGCATGATTACAGCTGAAAATTATCTAGTCCTCTCCTACATATTTTAGCTCTGATAATAAATTACCACTTAAATTTTTGCTGAAGCAAACCTGTGCATTTAAACCAAGGAAACAGCTCCTATTCACCTTCTATATTTTGTAATGAAAAACAAAAGAAAAAATAATTTTTATTGCAAGATATTCATCATGCACTTTCTAGCTGTGCACTCTGACAAGGCTAACAACAAATGGGACTCATTCCACAGACTGAGAACAAGTAATTCCATTCACTCCACACTGCACACATTGGATTTGTTTGATATATGACTATTTTCATTGATTGCTGGAGCTTCATGTGTTTGGTTACAAGACCATATGCTTTATCCACTTGTATCTCTACATAAATACACATCAATTGCTCCTGGGATGACAAATTCTTTTCTACCTCATAATTTTTTCATACCTCACTTGTTTCAATTAATATGCAGAGAAGACAAACAGATTCATTTATTCTCTTTAAATTCAGTAGCACTAGTTCCTTGGGCAAGGTCTAAGTTTTATTTCTAGTTCTTGGAGCAGGAAACCAGAAGTGTTTCATAATAATCTTACCCTTGTATTTTGTAATTACACAATATCTTTGTTAAAAAAATAGAAGGCAACAATATATCTCTATAGATTTACTTTGTTTGGAATGGCATGCTAGAAATTGTGGTGGAACATTAATTCTTTTGGCTTGCTTTTTTAATTAACCAGTTAATTTAGTATTTCAAGGAAGGACAGTCTATGGATAACAAGAATGTGGTGATTCCTTAACTGTAAGGCTAGTTGGTTAGCAATAAATCTTTAATTTCTTCCATGTTTATTTAATGTGGATTAATGGCTTATGTCTCATTGAGCTCCAGAGTCTTTATTAAAATAAATTCAGCTGAAGAAAAATAAGAAATCTACACATTTTATGTTAAACTAGTATATAATTTAGAGTAATAGACTCAAGTGTGTGTGTTTCTAGGATAAGAGAATAAGTCAATGTGTTTTTAAATAGATTATTATGCATTAGTATGTTTCAGAGCCTTCTGAGACAGTACACCATATATAGCATAAAAAGAATATGATGTCTGCAGTTTATGTAGTCTGTTTAGCATTTTACAGTTTAGTATGTCTGGATGTTAAGCTAAAAATCCTACTCTGTACAACAGGGCAAAATGTTTTTTATGAGATTCAGTTTGTGCATCCAGAGGGACACTCATAAATTAACATTTGAGATGACAACAGAAACTGGTTTAGCAAAAATGCTGCGAGAGTCACAGAATCCCAGAATCTGCTGAGCTGGAAGGGACCCACAAGGATCATCCAGTCCAACCCCTGACCCTGCACAGCCCCATCCCCAAGAGTCACCCCCTGTGCCCCAGAGGATCATCCCAACCCTCCTGCAGCTCTGGCAGCCTTGGGGCTGTGCCCACTGCCCTGGGGAGCCTGTTCAGTGCCAACCACCCTCTGGGGGAAGAACCTTTCCCTGAGATCCACCCTGAGCCTGCCCTGACACAGCTCCAGCCAT
>NW_020957169.1:12767-24619 GCF_003031625.1 Empidonax traillii | reverse complement strand
GAACCTTTCCCTGAGATCCACCCTGAGCCTGCCCTGACACAGCTCCAGCCATTCCCTGGGGGCTGTCCCTGCTCCCCCCAGAGCAGAGCTCAGTCCTGCCCCTCCTCTGCCCCTGCCCAGGCAGTTGGAACTGCAGGGAGGTCTCCCCTCAGTCTCCTCTGCTCCAGCTGAACACACCAAGTGCCCTCACCTTTTCCTCACACGCTTTCCCCTCAAGGCTCTTCCTCATTTTTTTTGGACATGGCCAAGTGTTTTCATGCAGTTTTTCATAGACAGCAGGGTTAAATAATGCTGTGTGCTGTGGTGATCCCCCACTAATGGCCCCAGATGTCTTTTTATACAACCTGAGTCACTACTGTCTGCAGGATCAGGTGGCAGCGCTCCAAATCTCTGTGTCCCCGTGGCACCTGTCCTGCTGCTCTCAGTGCTTCTGACACTCTGGGGTTAAAGGCTGTCATATTTACTGAGAGATGTTTCAGTCTGGAAAAATTTTGGTGTTTTACTTGGTGAATAATTTTCAACCAGACCAACAAGATACCTAACAAACCTCTGACTTTGTTGTTGGCTGGGGTAATTTTGAATCTATTATACATCATAACAACCGAAAAAGAAGTCTGTAGAGCCCAGATTTGAGATTTGCATACTATCCACCTTGCATGCAAATGAGCTGTGAATTCAAGGGACTTTAGCACATGTTTTGCAACATCGTTGCCAAAACCCCCTTAAAAGTGGATATTTGCTTGCACAAATTTAGGATTTGCTTCTCTTTTCTTTTAAGGACTCAGAATTTCTGAGTTCCAGTGAATTTTGCATGCAGATGGCTCTCTGCACATTCTTGGTGTTGTGGGAGTGCCATGGTCCACCCAGCAGTTCTGACAGCAGATTTTAAGACTGAAATGCTGTGCCTGCTATTGGGAGACTTGCTCATGAAAAATCTGGTTCCTCTGAGGTGATTGTCTCCTGAACTCAAGGAAAGATAAATATTGACTTCCTTTACAGTGGATTACATACACAGAGTTTAATAGTTAATTAATTATCCTCTTTTCCATGTGAGGGATAATGTGTAATAAACTGAATCACTGTTACCAAACAACATGTTCATTTTCAAAGGTAATGTTGGAGCATTCATTCTTTAAGAAGCAATATATCTTGTGCCTACTCACTGCAAAGTTGAAGGTCAGTCAGTTTATTAACCCCAAATGGCTTTATAACCTATTAAACATAAACCATATCTGAATAATTAATTCATATTGCTGTATTATAGTGTGCTCTGTCCTCTTATGTCTTTCTAGCATTTGTCATTCCTCCTCCTCCCAAGCTCAGTGGGGCTCTTTGTGGTAGTTCACAAACCTTCATCCCAATGAATAATTAACACTTGCTCCATTTGATTTGTTTTTAAGGAACTGACATTGGGAATGTAATAAGTTGTAAATGGGAATTTCTTCATTTCTTCCCTGACCCAAGGATGGACTTAGTGGGTGAATGGCTGGTATTTCCCTTTTGTTCATCACCTGTACAGGGCAGATGGTACCAGGCCTGTTTCAGAGTTATTTCAATGGCCAAGTAATTACCATCTTCTGATTGTAAGCTGCTCTATTATTAGTCCTTGGGTAAACGCTTCACCTGCTGAGTAATGTACCTGGCATTCTCAGGACAGACAGTTGCATCAAAATGTTATCTGAAAGAACGATAGTATTTTATCAATTGTCACTGAATGCCACTGAAGCTGTGCATAAATTCTTCTACAGAGGAAAATTACAGACATATCTGTTAGTGATCCCACAAAACTGATATGTGCCACAACTGTCAGAGGATACCTAAGAAACAATGAATCACTAAAAAGTAAAACTAAAGCATTTGTTTTGGTAACATTTTAGAGTATTTAAGCTCTCTTTCTCAAGGTATGGGATGTGTTCAGGCCACCTTTAGTGATTGGAGAGATAGTTCAGCTGTGATTTTTTTTTTTTTTTAGCATATGTGGTTTTAATATTTTTCATTTTACCTGTTCCACAAATATTCCAGTCATAGGAAGTCTGGTACCTATGACCTGGTAATCATGAAGTCCATTACCTTATTACTATTGTTTTACACTTTCATATTGCATCATTTCTTACATGGTGCTGCTGATAAAAATCCAGTTGACAAGAATTTTACCTTTAGGACCACGACTTTTAATATAAGTTATTTAGAACCAGTAAAAGTTGCTTACTATGTACATTACTGCTGCCATTTATTGCTGAAGAAAATGGTTTATCATTGCTCCATTGAACCTTTCATGCTAAGAAATTATGATGCCTAAAATATTTCTTTTATGACTTTCAGACATTTAAGACAGAACTGTTCATCAGGCAGAACTCTGACAGCAATTGCTGCTTTGCTTCTCTTCTTTGAAGTGAGCTTGTCAACAGCCCAGTACTTAAAACTGGTCTTGTTTAGTGTTACTAGAATAGGTTAAAGTACCTTGGGAAATTCGGGGGTAAAACAGAGGTAAGAGAATAAAAGATAAAACTGCACCTTTGCAAAGGATCCTGGCATTTGTTCCAGTCCTGCTGAGCATCCTGGCAGCTTGGGCTGGGAGAAGGGGTTTCTGAGTTATGCAAACTCCAAATGGTTTTCTCAGTGTCTTGAGTTTCCTTGAGATTCACAAGCTCATCACTGTCCTTTTGAAGATACTTCCTCATACCCTGAGTCACAAGAGAGACAGAGCATTTTGTCCTTGCTCTAAAACTGCAGCTTTTTTCCTCAACCATATAGAGCAACTTCAGAAATAAATGAACGAAATTCTTTTCTGTCATAGTAGCCTTTGAGATACACTTGGAGACCTTCATCATAAATACCTCTCTGTCCTTCAATAAAACAAGTTTACTGAAGGAAGGTAGTTTGGTGTTTGGGTTTTGAGTCCCTCATTCTTGATACAGTAGTTTCATGATAACCCGGTTTCATGTTTTTATTTACATTTTGGTTGTTCTTCAGGTTTATTGGCTTCTACCAGTATTTCTCCAATTGTTATTTATATTAAAAAGA
The DNA here is from genome assembly GCF_003031625.1 of Empidonax traillii. Classification (NCBI taxonomy): domain Eukaryota; kingdom Metazoa; phylum Chordata; class Aves; order Passeriformes; family Tyrannidae; genus Empidonax; species Empidonax traillii. The sequence goes on along the minus strand of NW_020957169.1, from coordinate 21,595 downwards.
ATTTAGTTGACACTATTTTTATTATTGTATTTGTTTTCCTTTCTTGCTTTTGCTTTCACTTCATTGGCTTTATTGCCAAAGTTACACCTTGTTAAAGAAAGCATTGATTTTTTTTGTCATCCAAATTTCCATGAATTGCTAATCAGAATTCACCTTTTTTTCTGTTTACATTTCTTCCAGTTGTCAACTTTACCTCTAATTTTCCTTTGCTTTCTCTCATCCCAGGTTGCTACCATGTAGTCAGAGTTGGAAATTTCTTTTGGCTCCTTCTCATCTCTCATTATCTGAGGCACCTGCTCTGAAATATTTGGGCTCCCTGAAGATGTGTGTTCAATCCTACCACAGCCACAGCACACAGTTATCCTTCCGAGATTAAGGAATTCCATTCTGTAAAGTTCACAGAGTCTGTTGCAGAGAGGGTTTAGCTGAAACTTCCAAGAATCAAATCCTGTCTGCTCTATTTAATTACTGGAAATAACATAATCTTTCTGTAGGATTTGGGATTTATTCCTGTGACTTGATTCTTTTCTCCTCAGCATACTGGAGTTTGCTATCCATTTACTAACTGCCTCCACTTACCAATAAACAACACGTTTCAGCAACGTTGAATGTAAGAGAGCAGCTTGTTTGGTGCCATTTACAGTAAAAGTGTAAGATCATTGAGTAGTTACAAAAAAAAAGGGGAAGGGATCTTAAAGATCATACCATTCCACCCCCTACCATGGGCAGGGACACCTTCCACCAGCCCAGGTTGCTCCAAGCCCCGTCCAACCTGGCCTTGGACACTTCCAGGGATGGGGCAGCCACAGCTTCTCTGGGCACCCAGTGCCAGGGCCTGCCCACCCTCCCAGGGAACAATTTCTTCCATATACTAATCTATACCTACTCTCTCCCAGTGTGATGCCATTCCCCCTTGTCCTGGAATGACATTTTTTAATAATTCATGCTTATTCTCAGTATTGTTTGTTTTTAACTGGAACTCAAACTAGCAAATTAAAAGTAATATTAGAACAGCCAGCACTGTTAAATTTCTGTACTTGTCATATTTGCCTTGGATATCTGAAGGTGGAGGGGTTGTGTGATACAGGAGATAATGTTAATGTGGCACAGCTGAGGTCAGTAATTAATCCTACTTTAACCTCTGTCACTACTGCAGTGGCATTTAAACTGTGCTACTAAGAAGGCTCAATAAAAGCAGCACAGAAAAATTGCACAACAATTAAGTGTTTTAATGACGCACGCTAAAGCAATGCTACTGATTAGATTCCTTGCTAATTACCTTCTGCTACTTCTGTTGGTTATATTTTAACAGAATAGACACACTTATTTACAAAGAATATTGTTTTTTAAGATGCCCCTCATAGCTTAATTCCTATAAGCTCTAGACAGAACAAAAGTTCTTGAAACATCATTTTAGACACTTCCAGGAACACAAAGCACTTAATTTTTGTAAGAATATTGAAGGACTTATAATCACTAGAAATTTCCTTTCTCTTTTTCCATGACTTGCTTATACTTAATTCCCAATAATTATACCGAAGTTATGCAAGAAGCACTTTGATATGGTATTGTTTTTGCAGAAGCTTAGGAACTGCTGGATTGAAGTTCTCTGAAGGATTTTCATTCTTAAGCCTATAGCCTGATTTTACTGTAAAGTGCTCCATTTTACCTTGACTTGGATTTAGACTACATTTAGCTTTTCTAGGAGAGGATTTGTATGTCCTTTTAACAGGGAAGGAACTGTGGCTATTTCTCCAAAGAACAGAGGTTATTCTGTAGCACAATGTAATGCCTAAACAACTGTGGAAAACCCAACAGAAGACAAGTGAGATTCTGTAAGAACAGAGGCAAAGGCCTACATGTATGATTATCTTAGAATCCCAGAATATGCTGAGTTGGAAGGGACCCAGAAGGACCACCCAGTCCAACTCCTGGCCCTGCACAGACAGCACTCGAGGTGAGTCATGGAATAGAAACAGAAAATCAAAAAACACATCTCTGGCACATGTGAGGAGAGGAAACTACCTATCTACCTACCTACCTATCTAAAATAAATACTGTTGTCCTGCTTTGCTGCCTTTATACTCACCCAAATGCTAGGCAGATACCTTCATGACATGCAGTACTCTGTTCTTAACCCACCCTAATATGCTCCTGTCATGCCTTTCAAATTTCTTTGCTAGCAAAGGCTTTGACCTAGAAATTTTCTCTCCCAAGAGAGAATACTGTTCATATGCTGGTTCTCTCACATACCAGACCTCAGCTGTAATAGCTGGGATAGAAATGTCTCATCTGTTATAAGTGCTTCTCTCCCTGGTGTAGCAAAAGTGTAGAATAATAAACTGGTGGGAAGTATTCCAAATGTTATGAACACTGGATAATCACAGCACTCATAAGAGACCAAGGAATGTCCACTTCATTAAAATAAACCAAAGCAGTCCAGATTGGCAAAATACCCTTTGGATTTATACAGGTAGGGCTTTGCTCTAAAGATGTGGTGAGAGGTTTATTACTATTTTTCCACTAAATTAGATCCTTCAGCATGAATCATTCACAGAATGGTGCTTGTAATGGAACCAAACACTAAAACATAGCAGAGCTAAAAGCTTTGCAAAGGACACATCTTCTTTCTAGTGTTTGTTAGTCAGGATTAGATGCTGAGGAAATCTCCAGTATCATCTTTCATTATTGCTCTCTTTGGTGGTTTGTAGCCCTCCCACAAACTGTACAACTCGGTGCTGATAAAAGGTGTTTGTTCTTTAATAACTAGCAGAGTTGGCAATTTTGTGGTGGACAGGCATGGGCAAGATCTCTGTTCAGTAGATGACATCCTGGAAGCATCAAAAATACAATAAGAAAATACATGCCATTTTTTTTGGCAGCTCGTTTTTCTTCCGAGTACTGGCTGTGAGTTAGAAGGGTGAAAAAACTGAAATGGCAAGAACTGCATGATTCTAAAGGACAGGATTCTGTTCTGTTTACATGATGCCTCTCATTATCTATGGAAAATCTGAACAGAAATACAAAGATGATACACACACGGATAATACTGTTATGGACACCCTGAAGTAGGAGTTAACTTAATCCTGAGGTCTCAACTTTCACCACAAGAAAGGACTGTAACAAAAAGTGTGATGCTTTTCTGGAGATCACTGGACCTATGGAGAGGGAAAAAGTTACTTTGCTCTTCCAGAATGAGCATTTTACATGAGTACTCTGAAACATTTATTCTAAAACTAACCAAATCTGATTACATAAACTTCAAATTGATTAGTTTTTCAATTTATAGTATTACCTGATAATCTAAATACCACCCATCTTAATAGAAGTTGAGAAAATATTGCAGAAAGCCTTGTATTCAATTTAAAAATAAATCAAAGTACAAGAAGGGAGAAAATATTTTCTCAGGGAACTTTAGCATAAAATGCAATAAAATTAATATAGCAGATAGCAACAGAAATATTCTTCCTTTGTGAAGTGCCTTTTTTATATTTATAAATATATAAATAAGTAATGTCCTGATGTTTTTATAGTGCAAATCACATGATTAGAAAAAGTATCAATATTGATTTCTTTTAGTATTTTTGATTAACTAATCACAAGTTTCCTTGTAAAGATTTTATTTCTGTTTTACTTCCTAGATCAGATTTTTTGCCAGTGAGGCAGATTTGACATCAAGAAGAAGGGATTAGCACTGTACTAATTAGAAGACCGTCTGGTTTTAGTACCCTTTGATTTTCCAAGTGGATTGATGAGGTTCTAGTTCGAGTTGTGTCAGCAAATAGCAGCCTTTGCTCTTAGGCTGCACTAATGATTTGTATCTCAGGCTCTTCTACCTGGTGTGTCGCATCTTTTGTGTTGAGTTCCTCAACAAGGTAAGAGTAAATACAGATATACATTATAAAGTAAATACTTCTAAATGAAAGTGCAGTTATCTGTGAGTTTTCAAACTGAATTTTTGTTCAAATTAAAAATATATATTTCATTTTTGATTTTTCACTTCAGAAGTTCCCTAAAGATAGGCAGTGTTTATTTCCAAGCAAAAGCAAATTTTGAAACACAAGAATGCTTAGAAAAATTGAAATATTGAGTTTTTACTCATTCCACTCTTGGGTTCCCATCCCACAGACTGTGACAATTTTCATACATTGATGTGAGAAATGTGGGGTGTTTTTTTATCATTCAGTCAGGTGTATTTTATTTCCTAGTTTTTTTGCTTTTGACATCTTGAAATGCACAGGATGCTCTCAGCCGCCTCGATTTTAGGAAGAAGACGAGGAGCAGGCTAGGAGAAAAGGACAAAGACAGCACACCTCCCTGGTTTTTGAATGTTAATGTGATTGCACACTGATGTCATGTGAGTTCCCATCCGTGTGTGCAATGAGGGGTGCTGGAAGACAAGCAGAACATAAGAGCTGTTAGTCAAGCAAAACTTTGCGTGGTCTGTAGTGGAGAGCAGTGAAAAGAGTGCTTGGCAGGATGCATCTTTCTATGGATTTAGTGTTCTGAGTGACTCTCACCAGCCACTCTTTGGGAAAGGTTATTGGGATGGAAGGACCGCTGTGCTAACCCAGTATGTTTGTTTTTAGGTCGCTTAAGTCTTTTTGTGAAGAAGATGGTGAAGTGTTTTGTTAACTCAGGACCTTCTCTAAGAAAAAGAAAGAATAAAAATGGGTGAGCATTTGGCAAACATGGAGATCTCAAAGTATTTAAACATTTTTAAAAAATGTAAAAATTAAAAAGAAAAAGGTCTTCATCAAGTCTTCCATATCAAGTCTTTCCTCCTCATGTTCTATACTGATATGGTTGTAAGTACAAACACCCACCTTGACCTGCACATTTGGGACTATTCTTCTAAATAAAGCTTATCATTCCTTGGAAAAATTACCAAAGAATCTAAATTTGCCCATGTGAGAAGCTTTTTCCTTCTAGCTCTTTTATAGCATAGCACAATACAAGCTGAACTATAACAGTTTATCAAAGAGCAAATATGACATGTGGTCATATGTGAATTGACAGACAGGAGTTGGGTTAATTTACTGTAACCTTCCTTAGAAAGCTGTGTTGAGGAAGCGAAAAGCCATTATCACATGACTGACCTTTGCCAGGAAAATATTAATCTTTCACCAACTCTGTTTGTCAGTACATGTATATCAAACCAACTGTTCTCAAAAATGTCAGCAATCTAAAATAGGCAGCAACATGCTGCACATCAGAAACAGTAGCAACAAGGAGAGGGTCTTATTGAGGACACAGTGGGAACTAAGGATTGAAGATGCAGCCGTATGAAGGCAAGTTTAATAGACATCCTTAGAGGTTCCCCTCAATTCCAGCTTATTGTCACTTTATTTGGGTAATTAAACAGTCCTTACATATAATAGTTACAATAATTAGTTGCCACCAAGGCACATGAGGTATTTTAAGATTAACATGAGTTAGAAAGAAGGCTTGTTTGACAGAATCACACTTTCCAGCTAAATAAATGTAAAAAGGAAATTTTTAAAATTATATTTGTTTGAGCTGAAACTGTATTGGTTTGTTTGTTGTTTTGTTTAGTCTTCTTTTGGCTAATGCCATGGGTGGGATAGCATAGAAGCACAGAATGGGTTGGGTCGTAAGGGACCTTAAAGCTCATCTCCTTTCATCCCCTGCCATGGGGACACTTTCCACTAGCCCAGGTTGTTCCAACCTGGCCTTGGACACTTCCAGGGATGGGGCAGCCACAGCTTCTCTGGGCAACCTGTGCCAGGGCCTGCCCACCCTTATGGGCAATAATTCCTTCCCAATATCCAATCTAACCCTCTCCTCTGTCAGTGTGAAGCCATTCCCTGTGTCCTGTCACTGCAGTTCCTGATCAACAGTCCCTCTCCAGTTTCCCTGCAGACCCTGGAAGGTGCTGTGAGGTCTCTGCACAACCTTCTCCTCTCCAGGCTGATCATCCCCAGCTCTCCCCTCCTGTCTCCACAGGGAAAGTGCTCCAGTCCCTTTATCAACTTGGTGACCTTCAAAGTCAAAGATCCTTTAATTCTTGAACAGAACTTTTTCAGCTAAGATATAAATATCAGCCACTATAACCTATTTGGGTCAATGGAAAACCTCAAAAGAGTATGAAATCAACATTATCTATTTTGTGAGAAATAATAAATTATCAGATTTCATTTTTTTTCTTACCAGGAAACAAAAATGTGTAGAATTGTAGATAAATTTTGTTTTTTAAGGGCCTTTAATTAAGAAACCCATTTGTTTTATCAGCCACATTACAAATAGAGTTAATTTGCTCTGCTGTGTCTGTGTGTATATGAAGATGTTGGCCCCTCAGGTAAACATGTCACAGCGTCTCCTTTGATTCAGGAAGGTTGGCTCTGGATGTTCTCCAGTTAACTGTTGGATCATTTCCTTTTGAAGAAGGTCCCTTGCACACAACCTGCAGACAGTTCTCCAGCCACGCAGGGTGGCATCTGAAAGAACATGGTTTTGGTTAAAAGTCATAAAATATATAGATATTAGGAACATCTTGACATCAAGGCCAACAGAGAGAGATCTTTTGATCCAGGATGAGCAGACCAGATTTAAACCTACATTAAACTTTTATTAGAACATATCCATATTGGAATAAATCAAATAGAATTCTCTATGAGCTACTTCATAGAAAACAGAATATTCGAAAATGTCGTGGCTTGCTGCTATTTTAAATTTAGAATAAGCTGTTCTGGAAGTGTCACTGTGCTGAACATGATTGTTGGGGGATTTGTGGTTTGAGTTTGGTTGGGAATTTTGGGGGGATAGATGTTTCTTAGGTGTTTTCCTTGTTTTTTTTTATTTGTTTGGTTGGTTGTTTTTTCTTTCAGGATTATGTTACTTTTCTTTAGGAAAAATGAGATGTGAAGGGGAGGAGGTTGTTCTTTCTCTCCAGAAGTTCCTGGGCATGCTTATTGTAACAAAGGTGTTCAGACCACTATGGATTTGGGAGATCACCACGAGAAAGCGGGATGCTGCACAGGAGGTTCTGAGAACCAGAGGAGAACGCACAGGCTTTGATTTTGTTCTTAGTCTATGAGTGGAACAAAATTAAGCCTGAAAAGGAAAGGCATGTGAGCTCATCATGAATAGGGGGGACTGGTGCCTGAAATCCTCTTATTCCTTTTGGCTTCTCTGTTTACTGTCATAATTATAATGAAAAGCTGAAGGGTTTATTTCTTAAGTTGAGGACTCAGAAATTTGAGCCTCCTTGAAGATCAAGGTGAGAAGATTAGGACCACAGAACTCTGGCTGGTTTGGGGTCTCATCACAGTCACCCGTGTGTACAAAGTCATGTCGTGCAGTGGCCACAAAGAAAGTTTCTTCTGCAAAAGGGATATCTGGAAATTTAGAAGGAACAGTGTGAAATACTATTCCTGAAAACAAGTTTTCACCAGAAGAAGAAACAAATCAGAATATTAATTAGAATCATAGAATCATAGAATCTAACAGGCTGGAAAAGATCTCCAAGATCATCAAGTCCAACCCTTGATCCAACCCCACCATGGTTCCCAGACCATGGCACTGATGCCACATTCAGTGTCACCTCAAACACCTCCAGGGACAGTGACTCCCCCCTCCCTCTCCCTGGGCAGCCCATTCCAATGGCTGAGCACTCTCTCTGTAAAAAATTTCTTCCTCATATCCAATCCAAACCTCTCCTGGCAGAGCTTGAGATTGAGCCCTCTTGTCCTACTGCTGGTTCCCAGGAGAAGAGACCAACCTGTCCCAGTTTAAATGGGACAAGGGTCTTTTGCTGAGGATGGATTAGGAGGAAAAGACCCAAACTTCTTTTTCTAAGCAATTATAAATCCGAAATTAAGAGGCTCTGATGGAAGGAAAAGAAATTATGGAAAAGGGAAAACAAAAAAATAACAGCCCTTTATTAAAAGGTATGTGTGTATTAACAGGAACACGAAAAAAAAAAAAAGTAAAACAACCAAGCAATACTCCTATACCCACCAATAATCCCCTTCAAGAGCAAAACCGATAAACTGGCAAAAGGAAAATTTAAATAGTTCAATTTTTAGCACCCTTTGGTGCAGTTCCAGCCACAGTCAGTAGGGGGCGCCGTCGGGTCACTGGAGATGCAAAATTTGTAATGTCCTGTACCATTCACCAGGTGGCGCTGTTGGATCACTAGAACTTGGTAATGTCCAGCACCCGTCACCAGGCGGCGCTGTGAGATCCTTGGTTGCCGCCAGGTGGTGGGGGAGGAGGGGGGAAGGGGAAGGGAAAACAACAGCAATAAAACAGAAAGTTCTCCCAATGGAAGAAAACTCACAAACTTCAGCTGATTAGGGTCCATTGTAAGCGGGGCCTGCAGCCAGCAACAGCTGAGCCGAGAGAAGCAGCAGAAACTCCCCTCTGACAGGAAAGAGACAAAGAAACCCGGCAGTGTCTGCAGCTCGCAGCAGCTTCCCCTCCGGGCCCAGAGACTGAACTGACCCCCAGCCTCTCCTCCCCACCTCCTTCCAGCCACACACCAATAGCCCCCCCCCCCCCCCCCCCCCCCCCCCCCCCCCCCCCCCCCCCCCCCCCCCCCCCCCCCCCCCCCCCCCCGCCAACTCCTCCCCCTTCGTTGATAGGAGACTAATCTCTCGACCATCAGTGCACCAGGCCGATTCTTTTGTTCACCTAATGGCCCATTCACAGGGCACACGTGGCAGGGGGAAAGGAAGGAAAAATTCCTTGCTAACATCAGAACTATGACACAACCCCACCTGGCTCCCCCCTCCTGTCAGGGAGTCCCAGAGAGTGCTGAGGTCTCCCCTGAGCCTCCTCCTCTCCAGGCTGAGCCCCCCCAGCTC
>NW_020957169.1:9547-11017 GCF_003031625.1 Empidonax traillii | reverse complement strand
AGACAGCTCCGCGCTCTGAGCGACCATACATATGGGTCTCAGCCGACGAAGCATTGCCGGTGTCTTGCAAAGGCTGCAACAGTTTAAAAATATCCTATACAGGTATGAAAAGACAAGCGATGCATAATTTACTTAAGTGCTTTTTATAAAAGCGAGGCATTAAAGACATTAATTTACATAGGAATTAGAAGGGTTAATAGCACTGCGAAGCGGCATTGGGAAGCGGCAGCAAGGATTAGCACTGCTGCGTGCCAAGGACTCGCGGGGCGGGGGTGGCCCGGCTCCGCTCGGCTGGAGCCGGGGCCGGCTTAGATCGCGATTGAAACCGTCCCGTTTCCCCCCCCCCCTTCTGCCGCCGCACCGTGCTGCAGAAGACAGCAGTCAACTTATGCCTGTGTTAACACAGTCACTATGGTAACCCTTCACTATGGAACTCCGTAAAGCCAGCTAATAACGTTCTTTGAACTTTTAACAATGTCAATGAACTTAACAAGAGGCAAAAATAAGTTTGCTTTGCAAGTAAAGACTTTACTCTGCGACTCGGTAGCGTGGCTGCTGTGGGATTTGGCGAGGGCCTGCCAGCTTGAGGGGATCGCAGTTGGCCTGAAGGGAGCCTGACTGGCTCAGTCGGTAAAGCGCAGGACTGCGTGTCTCGGAGGCATGGGTTCAAAACCCGCTGTGCAACAGCGTGTGGACCGGCTACAGTCCCGTGGCCGAGCTCTTCTTTTTTCCCCAGGCAGACCCCTCTGCAGACTAGACTATTGGTGGCAGCAGTTTGTGAAGCTTTTTGTTAACAGCGCAAGCAACTGAAAGAGGGACATGGACAGGAGCTGAGACTGGACTGCACTCCAGACATCGGAAGTGCCAGCGTTCGCAGAGCGCGGGGACAGCGGCGGCGTGGAAAGCCAGCGCAGAGCAGCACCTGTGCAAAGCCATGCTGGGAGCAGAGCGAAGGCAGAGCGGAGCCAGGACACTACAGGCTCAAAACCAGGGCCGGGCACGCCGCCCGGAGTGAAGGGGGGGGGTCCTGGAAACCCAAAGCCTCCATGGCCCCTCCCCACGTTCTCTCCACCAATACTTGGGATCTAAGATGTGTGGTTGCAATACAAAAATATAATAAAAGTCCTAACTATGTATGAATGAAGAGTGATTGCAGGTGGCCACCTTTTAAATGACTGAGTGAAAAGAGCTGTATGATTGCAAAAACTACTTAGACATCTATGTGTGTGAACTTAGAATACTTTATAAGTGCTAAAATTTTAAGAGAATGTATTGTATAAATTTAATTATGATAAATTGTTACATGCTAGCCTTCGAAGATTGGAAGCAAGATCAAAGAATTACAATAGCTAAGTATTCTCTTAAAAAATTGAAACTATCAGAATAGCTTTTGCTTACAATCAAAACAGGTTTCCTTCTATTATTTGTTTTATGGTTGTGCTGCTGCATCACATTAAGGTGGGCGCTACT
>NW_020957169.1:0-8208 GCF_003031625.1 Empidonax traillii | reverse complement strand
AACAGGACTGGGCCCAGCACTGATCCCTGGGGACACCACTGGTGACTGGATCCCAGCTGGATGCAGCCCCGTTCCCACCACTCTCTGGGCCCTCCAGCCAGTTCCTGACCCAGCACAGAGTGCCCTGTCCAAGCCCTGGGCTGCAGCTTTTCCAGGAGTGTGCTGTGGGAGAGGTGTCCAAGGCTCTGCTGGAGTCCAGACAGACACATCCCCAGCCTGCCCCTCATCCACCAGATGGGTCCCCTGATCATAAAAGCAGATCAGGTTGGTCAGACGTGACCTGCCCTTCCTAACCCCGTGCAGGCTGGCTCTGATCCCTTGTCCATCCTGTAGGTGCTGTGTGATTGCACTCAGGATGATCTGCTCTGTAACCTTGCCAGGCACTGAGCTCAGGCTGACAGGTCTGGAGTTTCCTGGGTCCTCCTTCTGGCCCTTTTTGTGAATTGGTGTGACATTCACCAACTTCCAGTCATCTGGGTGATGGATCAGGACGGTTGGGAAATGATGTCACTTAAAAATTTTCCATGAAAATGATGGCTTTCATTGGTAAAATTATTCCATACTCTTTTCCCATGCAGTTCAGGGAGCACAGGAATGACTATTGTGAAGACTGTTCTTGGTGTAGGATTGAAACACTTGTCCCAGAAAAGACTCCTACATGCAGTGCAGCAAACACAGGCAGTTGTGAATTTCCACAAGTACCTGCTCAGTCCTTACTTCTTATTAAAAAAAACAAACAAATGAAATGACAAAGCAATGTTAAATTTGCACTGGGATTTCAGCATAAAAGTGCATTTTCTCAGAAAAGTAGACAAACTCTTCCCTTTTGGCCGTCCAGCTTTTTTTCTGTGTGTTGTGTGTGCTTATAGATATTGCAAAGCATAAAAAAAAATTCTTCTTTTTTTCAGAGCTGTTTTATTCTTAGAGCTGATCATCATAGCCATGGATAGAAGACTGCGTGGGAACAAATAGCAGGTATCTAATGTACATTTAATTTATCTGAGTGTAGCACACAATGGAAAACACTGCAACTGCCTGTGTTAGTGTGAAGAGAGCATTATTTGGTGAGTTAAATTCATCTAAACATTTTTTATCCTGTTTGTTCAACATAATTATTATGTTCATTTTAGTATGTTTTGCATATTAAGCTGAGTACATCCTAAGATGCTCATGACCGCTGTGTCAGCTTTTTATTAAACAAGAAATAAACACTCTACAGCAGCTAATTAGTTTGTTATTCATATCAAAGACAGTGAGACTGTTCCTCACTTCTATAATTGAATGTATTTGTACTATTTGTCAAATTGCCATTTCTTGAATCAAGAAAGGGGGGGAACAGAGAGAGGCTGCAGTTTCGTTGCAGACTTGTAGCTTGGAATATATTGTGTTAATATGTAGCACTAAATAATAAGGCATTAATACCTTGTCAATACTGGGAAATGTTGGTCAGCTCAGAAGTCTCTCTATGTACTTTGAACTCTGGTTCTAAATCCTTCTTTGTTCTGGGTAGTGGTGTTTATAATCAAAATTGTAATAAAAACTATTAATAATAAAAAAGTGTTTGCCCTTTCCCAGCCTTTGTACCCCCCCTGTTGCCTTGACATCACCAGGCACCCCCCTTCCACACCTCCAGAAGGTTTAAACTTTATTGTCTTTTGAGCCTTGATATCCTGCTGTCCAAAATCAGTTCACTGTCACTAGATAGTGAAAGCTCATAAAATACTACATTTAGTTATTGATGACATTATTATGCTGGGTGAACTGAAAGACTGAATCATTTCTTTATGTCAGATATTGCACAAAAGTTGATTAAATGCTTAAGGGTAGGTTGACTGGGGCTTGGAGCAACCTCGTCTAGTGAAAAGTGTCCCAGAAATGGTCTTCAAGGTCCCTTCCTTGGATTCTGTGATTCTCTGACTCTAACTGGCAGGTCCCCTCCCTGGCTCTGAGATAAAACCAAGGACCTTCCTCTCTTTGATTACAAGGGCAACGGCTGAACATTTCAAACTTCAAGGGGTGATCACATCAACCACAGACTACTCGAACTGCAACTTGAATCATCATCCTAAAGCTGCAGGGAGGGAGGGAGGTAATGAACTCATTTGGGGGAAAATAAGCTAATTACTGTGCCAGTTTGTGATAGTTTCTGTGACAGTCCTTACCAACAAACAATCTTGAACTGCCCACCTACAGCCTGCAGACACTCAGAGGCCCTCCTGCAAACCAAGGCTGTGTCACACATTTTGACCTGCATCCACACCTACAAGCGTGGTAATGAGGAGCCAGCAAAACCTAGAGCAGCGTAAAAAAAAAACAACTTGAAAATGTTTTGTTTCTAATCATATAAAACTTGAGAGGGACTCTGGTGGGAAGGAATGCAGGACTGAATGAAATAGAACTGCTGAAGAAGTTGGAGGGAGCACTGTTTTGTAATACGATGAAAGTAAATAAGAAAAGGAAAAAGCTTTTAATGACTGCAGCAGCCTATAGGGCTTAGATCAACACTGGAAACAGTGCTTTGTCCACAAACATTCATGATCAGAGCATGTGATAGTTCTTGTTCTGTCCAGAAATCACTAAATCCTGAGAAGAGTGATTTAACTATGACTAGTATACTAGAATTATTATGTCTGTGTGTATTTTCAGGAACAGTAGTGGAATGAAAATAATAAATTTTAGGTCCCATATTTCAGTATATTCATCTACATACCTACAAAGAAATCCAAGCAATGTATATTCTCAGGGTTCATCTAAATTTTATTACATAGATAAACTGGTTCCCTGGTACTGAGGGTGCTGCAGTTCTATTTCCATCTAAGCTTGCAGGTATTTATAGCAGTAAATATAACAGTTCTATTTCCATTTAGGGTTACAAGTCTTTATAATAGTAACTATAACAGCCTTCATTCATCTGTCAGATTAATTTAATCAAGATCATATGAACTTATGAGCACCATGTCTCTCTGAAAATTTTAGAATATCAAAATATTTTTCTCTGTGTCTCAACAATAACATAAAGACGGGAATTAAATTAATTACTCCCACAATTGACATAGGGGAGTATCACAGAGGGTTATCAAACCAGACTTCAGAGAGACTGGTGGCTGAGGAACAGAGTAAGAGCACTGAACACGGCTGGATCAGCTGGTTTTCATTAAATATGGTTGCTTTCTACTCCATGGGCGCCAATTTTAAGAATTTAGGTGTTACCTCAGTCTGGAAAAGTTTAATTTTCATAACACAGTACATAATACTGGAATCACTAGTTTCACCTGTGATTAACAGCATTCACATTGCTCTCTGCTTCCAGGGTTATGAAATGAGTTTTGTCTTGTACATGATAATTCCTTACTCATCCCTATTAACTAACAAACAAACAAAAGGCTGTTTGGTTCAATGCTCTTTGATATTATTTTGCTTATCACATGTTCTTAGTATGTGATTCTCTTTATTAAAATATCTGTTGAACACAACAGTTATTTAACAACACACCAGTATAAATGGAATTTAGGCTGCTAATGCATTCCTGGATTTTGTCTGCTTTGGTGAGCCTTCATTATCAAGACAAATAGCTACATCCATCAGTTCACAGGTCTCAAAGCACAAGCTGGTATCTGAAAATGTGGTTTAGTAAGTATGAGGTTTCTCTACCATCAGCCACTAGAAAAGAATCCTCAAAGGAATAGATGTTAACTAACATTTTCTGGTGGATCTTTGCAGCTTATTGAGTTGGATGACAGACACTGTCCTTTGGGGCAAGGAGTGGGAGAGAAGAGGTGGAAAAAATTATATATAATCTTAGTTATGATTGTTCTGTTTCCATGGCCCATTCAAAGGCATCATGTACAATTAAATTAAGTATAATATTGCATTGTCATAGAACCAGACTGATTAAGAAAGAATGTGCTTATTCAGGTTAAAACACAACCTGTGTAGTGATTATGTGGATAACATGATAGTGATATAATAGAAAATTAGTAATTTTTACAGTCTCAGTTGTGTAAGATCTGGAGCTGTGCCCTGCACCACAACCTCCTGCTGGTAATTTTTTCCTTCCTTTAATCACCAATCCCCACCAGAGTCATAGGCCAACTAGTGGCAGCAATAACAGATATATGAATTTTTTACTATATTGAATGTTCCAAATAAAAAACAACCAAACAACCAAAAAGCCCAGTGTGGCAGAAGTCTGTGCAAAAGGCTCTGAAGCAATTTTAGAGTTAATGTGTAAGGATGAGATTGTATGTTAAGGGCACAATGAAAATACCTGGTGACTCTCAAGGCTAATAGCTTCTTTATTTAGATGTGTCATCCTTTATGCTTGGATAGTGCTGAGGAATTTCTCAGTGGGATCATTGGGAATTTTTTTATTGACATTCACAGAAAGTCAATGGGGTCAGTATTATTTAGTGGCAAGTACAGGAATATAATGCTTATCCAGTGTATTCCTCAGTAACACACTAGTTTATGAGCTGGGGGTTTGCAGGCATAAATAAACTTGAAACAAAGTGCTCCTCCTGGGATGTAAATGCAATGACCTCATCAGCATTCCATGCCCTTCACTATGTTTAGGTAGCTGCATTCAGCATTGGGATTGTTTAGATTCCTGTCCCCCCCCCCCCCTTTTTTTTTTTTTCCGACTATTCTGGTTTGGAGCCTTTTTTATGTGTGTGTTATTTTCAGTGACACTACAGATGTTTCATAGAGAAGCAGGAATAATGTTTGTTCACCTGCTTCACAAGGTGAGAAAGGTGTGCTTGAAACACCTTCATTTTATCCCTCAAGTCAGAGTAAAATCAAGTTGAAATATTCTATTGCATAGCATAATTTACCATATCCAGTATAAGGGAACTAACTCAGATCTAAAAGTCTTTTCTCATGTTTCCCCCCTTTTTGCAACAAGCTGCACAGACATCCACAGCTCTGAAGCCAAGTACCTCTTAGAATGATTTGATAGTTTTACTACAGGTTCATTATTTATTTAAATCATTAACTAATGCTTGATGTAAATACTCCTCTTATTGCTTTTTATTTTGCAAATATACTTCGATTTTTTGGGGCACACAATCTAAGTTCAAGCACATAAGCAGACTTTGCTGAGACATGAAAGAAAACAGGGCCAGTTTTGATGAGGGTGCCACTACCATGCTAGAGAAACAAATGCATAAGTTTTTCTTCCTTCTTTTTCAGCTGTTGAAATGGAGAGTAAAGTGAAATATTTGCACAAGGTGCAGCTCTGGCCAAGATCCAGAGATCTGATCCACATCAGTAGGTGCTTGAGCATGTGCAGCCCTGCACAGCTCTGTGGGACCCAACTGTTCTGGAAAGGGATTGCCAAGTCTGGGACTGAAAACTGGAAAAACAAAAGAAAAAATTCTTTAGAGTTGAAGATTTCCTACAGTTTTTTGCTTCTTTCCTCGAGACAGTGCAGGGACAACTTGCCTTTTCACGTGTGGTGTGTTCAGATCAACAGAATTATGAGTATCACTTGTACATTTCAGACCAATCTGTTCTGTGACTCTGCAGGATCTGTCCAGCCTGGGAGCCAGATTCATAAATCAGTTGTTCGACACATATCACAGAGAAAATAAATATTTTCTCCAAGGAAATAGAAGTGGTTATCTTTTTATATTTACAGTATGCTAGTGTTTACAGACTTCAACAATTAGAGGTGGTATTTTTTCATTTTATCCCATTTTTCTTAATTTAAAGCTTTTTTTAACAAAAGCTTACGTCCTCTCTAGATATAATTCAGAGGAGATTCTTTCTGCCATTTTATTTTCTATTTTTATTATTTTTAATGCTTTTGTACTAAACATAAAACAAAAAACTAAAACAAAACATAGAACTAAACATAAAACTAAAAAAAAAACGTGAATGCTCAATGCAGGTATTGCAGTAGATAATTCTGAAAAAACCTCATTAACTTAAGAAGGACTTGCCCCCAGCCCTAATTTGTCAGATGTGCTACTGATTTTAGAAAGAGCTGAGACACTCAACAAATCACGGGAGGTTTTGACATCTTTCTGGGCACACAGTCTACCAGGAAAAGATAAGAAGAAAACATATGGATTTACTGGTTTTTTTTTTGGTTTTGTTTGACTTGGTTTTTTGTTTGTTTGTTTCTTTGTTTGTTTGTTGTTTTGTGGTTTTTTTTATTATTTTTTTGTCCTGTTACCATTTTGGCACTCAATTCAACTGAGCCCTTCCTCATGTCATCAAAAAGAACAATAACTAAGTCATCTAATAGTTTATATATCATGGCCAGTGATGGTAGATTAGTAAATTAGGAGTCTTAGTTGCTGAGATGATCATAAAGACTTGGATTTTTCTCCTTTTTCTTGAAAAATGCTGAATTCTGCTAATGGATGTGTCAGTTAACTTTTACAAGAACATGTAGTGACAGGACAAGGGGGAATTCTTCCCACTGCCAGAGGGCAGGGTTAGATGGGATATGGGGAAGGAATTGTTCCCTGGGAGGGTAGTGAGGCCCTGGCACAGGTTGCCCAGAGAAGCTGTGGCTGCCCCATCCCTGGGAGTGTCCAAGGCCAGGTTGGACGGGGCTTGGAGCAACCTGGGCTGGTGGAAGGTGTCCTTGCCCGTGGCAGGGGGTGGCACTGGATGATCCTTAAGGTCCCTTCCAACCCAAACTATTCTGGGATTCAATGTTTAGCCACAAATAATCTCCCTGTTAGTAAATCTAAAGTGAAAATTTGAAACAGCTGTGTGCTGGATCTCATGCAGGGTGGGATCGTTGGGCTGTCCTGTGCAGGGCAGGAGCTGGGCCTCAGTGATCTTTGTGGGTCCCTTCTGGCTCAGGATAGTCTATGGTTGTATGACATTAACAGTTGACAAGGAAGGAAGCAAAGTCAGACTTTCAAAACTCTAAATATTTATAAGATAAATATGTTTGCCTAGACCTCTCTTGTTTAGAGGTTTCTTAAAACCTGGACTCAGACTTGTAAAGGGACTCTAATACATCTTGAATATAATGCACATACCATGTTTAATTTTCCATTCCTAGACTGGAGTTGTATTGGTGAGAACTAGGAAAAATCAAACCTTCTTGTAATGCCTTACATTCTCCTGGCTCTCTTTCTGTATTTTAGCAGCTGAGCGGGCATTGGGAAAAGAAGACTTCCAAGTTTTTATTAGAATTTAGAATTTTTATTAGAATTTTATTAGGATTTAGAAAAAAAGAATCAAAATGAAAACCCACTGCAGAGGAGTTAGATATTTTTTAGGCTTCATCTTCACCTGGAGGAAATACTTATGAGTAACAGCAGTAGCAAACCTGAGACGTTAAAATATCTGCATCCTTTATCTTTGCTTAAGGTTAGCCTGTTACATTTACTATTCTGTAATATGCCAAAAATAAAGCCTTTTATTATACTTTATTGAAATTTCTGGATGTCCTCATAAAAGTCCAAATGTTAGAGGAACAATATTAATAAGTCATACAGTTCTCTTTGTGTTCACACATATTTCTTGGCAGTAAAAGAATATTACATTGCACCAGCTGTGCAGAAGATTGGGAGTCTTGTTCCTGGTCAGTTAAAATGTGCATATTACAAAATTTGAGTTTGGCATATGATGGTGGATCTTAAGTCTTATTATATTCTGTATAGAATTGGGTCATTGTTGGTGGTTTTTTTGGTTAGTTTGAGGTTTGGTCTTTGGTGGTGATTTGGCAGTTTTTTTTCGGTTGGTTGTGGGTTTTTTAAATGTTCCCTCTTTTAGCAAATATAAGAAGACCATGAAAAACCTGGTGATTTACAGCTCTCCTGCAGTGGAGGTGTATGAACAGATACAGTAATATTATATTCCAGTGAACTAATTTTCTATAGCTAATGTTAGTACTATAAAACTTGGTTTCATACTCTTATAAGTACATTATATTGTTTAGACTAAAGTAGTAAATTTGAGAAATAGGTATAGTTTGAATTGCTTAGTACTAATTTCATTTACAGAGAGAACAAATATTATCTGATTTTACAACACTGCTTAACATTCCATCGTCTGCAGCAGGAAACAGTGTTCTGCAGATCCTGGTGATATGATGCATAATTTTAAGGGTCTTCTGAAACCACATCCAGAAACTTTGTCCACAGGTGTCTCTTTGGACATTGCTCCCAGGCAGAGATTCCTGTCTGGATAGATCTTTCTTTCTTGAATCAGAACACAGTTGCACCAGTATGTAGGTACAAC
>NW_020957168.1:5493-45365 GCF_003031625.1 Empidonax traillii | reverse complement strand
TGTGTAAACTGGGCTAACTTTGTCCATTTCTGGTGCTTATGACTCTGTTCTTCCATGCGTATCTGCAAACTATAGTAATTATACATTTCTCCTTAGGTCTTTGTCTTTCATGAAACTATTTTAACACTGAAGTAACTGAAATTGGCCTGAATCAGTCCACCAGCTTGAACAAGGTTTCAATCAGAAGTGCAGTACCAAATACTTTCAGTGATTTCTGTTAACAGTTACCATTGCTATTAATTACATTTTCAATATGAATTGAGGCTAGTATGTAATCATCATTTCCTCCAGTGCTATTTAGTTAGTTTTCTTAATTAACTTCATAATCATCTTTTAAAATTAATTGATTTTCCATTACTTTTCTAGCCTTCTTTTTCTTTTATTTTCTTCTAAAAGAACATGAAAATGGTGGTATGTACAAAGGCATTTAAGAAATGATTAATCAATTCATTGTTTTAAAGACTCTAATCTCTCTGTTTTCTTCCTTGTCAATTAGTGACATCATCCGGAAATTTAAGCCTCTTAACTTCTAAGAATAAATAAGAACAATTGAGCTTCAAATAACTTTGTCTTCTTTTTCTATAGGAAAGAAGTTTTATTAGTTATATGCTATTAGTAAAATGGAAACAACCAAACGAACAAAAAACAAAACTAAACACAAACATCAACAACAGAAATAAGACCAACCAAACATAAAAAAGCCACCACTCTTTTTTTTCTAGTTTACACCTACTGGTCTTAAATTGCTACCACACTGTTTTAAGAAATAAGCTCTCTCTATAGGAACAAAGATCTTCTCTAGCTATGATCCTACTGGAAACCCTCTCAGCTGTGAAAAATTTGTTACTTTAGGGGGTTTGGTTAAGATTTGGGGTTTTTTTTAGCGGTTCATCTGGACTTTTTTCCCCTTTTTTCTAATGATGCATTTGCTGTGAAGTGATGAAATTGCTGACTTGAGTGATGACAGCCTGAACAATGATTGCTGTCAAAGAAAGAATTCTTTTTATCTCCAAACTTCTGAAATATTAGAGACAGCCAATAGAGATTTCATTTTTTTTAAAAAAATAGCCTTCCAATTACCTTTCCTTTTAGTTCTATTTTTGTTGCACAAAAGGATGCCAAAATGTGTGTTTGTCACAATCCCTTTTTCTTTTATTTTTTTCATTTTTTTTTCTTCCTGATGAAAGATTTCTTCTATGCTGTGCAGAAAATAATCTTTGAATTGGAACTTCGTAATGATAGACAATATGCTTCTAGGACTTCTGCATAATGGGCATTCAAAGCTTTACTAAGACTATGTATGGGGATGAGGATGAAAAAAATTCATCTTTGATATAAAGTTACTGTATTGTTTTATAGTAAAACAAGCAAAACAAGTGAAAAGTTTTACAACTGACAAATGTATACATAAAACAAGAATTCTATGCGCAGACATCAGACAGATATAAACACATATGTAAACATATGTTTTTTGGAAGGGGAAAGCCAGGTAAATGTCATCAAAGTTAATAATCAGATAAAGGTACCTCAGAAAGGCTAATATGAGATTACTTAAGCAGTTTTAAGTACAAAGATTAACTCCTTTTTTCATTCTTGACACTTAATCGCTATACAGTATTAAAGACTGAAATGTTTCTGAGCATATCTTGACACATATTCCATTATACCATTTACATTCCAGGCTAGCTTTTGTTTCTGTATAAATCCTGAATATTGCTTTGAAGTTGGTTTGAGTATATCTTTAATGGGGTATTTTATTTAGGTGTGAAAAACTATTCAGAGAAGTCAATAAAAACTACTAAACTGTTTTTCTTAGGCAAGCTAGATTTTCATGTTCTAGTACTGTTAAAAATTTGTTAAATATTCAAAACACTTTTATAACTGTGAAAAACAAGAATTACAGACCTATTATGGAAATAGAGTCAATCTCTAAATTTGAAATTAATTATATATAAATAGTTCAAAATGCGTGAAAATGAAAACAAACAAACAAACAAAAAACCAACAAAAAGCACAAACATTTTATTTTGAAAAATGCCAAAATTTATATTTTAGAACTTACTAAAAAAAAGAGGAAGAGAGGGATCAGATTTCATTTTTTTCTATGGAAAAGGAAATATGATTTCCAAACAGCTTCAATTTATTTTTGCCTACCTTACTTGCATTAATTCAAGAATATTTGTTGCCATTTTCCTCAGAGGCATAGCTGGTATAAATAAGAAAGGTCTATTAAATTAGGTTAATATATCTTTTAATGCATGTTATAATTAGTAAGTTTATTTATGTTCCTTTTTGCCTGCTGACAGATTTAATCTGTAATTTATTCACACCTTTTAATACTGTCAGCTTTCTTGCTATCTATTATTATTATTATTATTATTATTATTGTTATTTAGATAATTAGGTTATGGATAATTAGTGTTATGGAACTCTTTGACAAATCTGTGTTGGATTCTTTAGGACATATCAAGATTTTTAATGATTACTTAGTCCATAACCTTATGATTTGATAATTAGGTGGATTTTTGCAAAGCATATGATGAAGAATTGTTATGGAAGACATAATATTTTTATGCAATCTTCTGTTCAGTGTTTCTTTTCTACACCCTAAAACATATTTGTTTCTACCCGATGTGGGATTGAATATATTTTGCATTAGTTATTCTGTCAACTCAAATCAGATGGAAAGTAGTCGACCCATTTGGTTAGTCTAATCAATGGTGGCAGGAAAGTCACAGTCGAAGATGCTTACTCTAAAAGGATCTCCATCTTGGACTAATAAATCATTTTTTAAGTACATATAAAGTTTAGAATTATAAAGAATCGAATAGGGAACAAAAAACTGAGTGATGCTGAAATTAGAATAGTGCAGTGAAAAAAGATCAACTTCATTTAAATATAAAAGTTGTAATGTACATAATAATTATATCTAGAAATGTAAACATTTTTTCTTAAATTGCTATTTGTAGCACCTGCACCAATATCAAAAGACAGTGACATAAAAATACAAATAAGTTACGAATACCATAAAGACAGTAGTTTAGTCACTTTATATTAATAATTCAAGTACCACTAATGTTATCTACATTAGCAGATTGCCTCAGAGGTAGTGGTTTTGCACGTTTCTTTCTCTGTTTTCAAAAGTTATTCTCTCACGTGAAACTATGAAATTCTGAACACACAATTTATTCTGAAGCCAAAGCATCGTGAAAAATACAGAAGAATATTCCTTTTTGGATGTTTGTTCTTGTATGCATATATATTTTTAGAACTGCTGTAGTCAAAAAGTTTATGATTTCTGTTCCATATGAAACAATGAATTCTGAATTTCTAGATGCTGAAATGAGGTAATAATTCATATACTTTACTGAAATAGTGTTGAGACTATTTTATTAGATTCACAGATAAGATCAAAGTGTTCGCTTCTATTTAAATAAAGTGCTACAGGCTTCCACCAACATGAAAATAATTTTGGAGGAAGAAAATATGTACAAGGATTTTTTTTTTTTAATGGTACACAGCAAGACAACTAACATCTGATTGTCTCTCAAGGTACTTTATAAATTTTTGCAGAAGAGATAAATTCTAGAAATATGTAGCTATTCCTGTTATTCATTGCTGTCTGTGACCACTTGACCACAGCACTCAGTTTTGTTTCCACAATACCACATAAGAAGAGATTAGCATAAATCATTCAAAGTCACTGTTAAGGGTAAGGTAAAACCAGAAACACGTTTAATACAATTAATGCAACAAAGGAAAAGGGATTCTAAACTTTGTGTCTTCAAAAAGTATATTTATTTAATCAGAAATTCTTCTACAACACTACTTTCACCTGAAGGTAGTAGTGAGACTTCTGCTAGGCATATTTTTTTTCCTGAGATAGCCATTCCAGGGCAGACAATCTGTAGATACTAATGATGATTATGTATTTGTAGATGTTACATAAATATCTGCTCAGCAGGCAAACAACCAGTGCCAACTTACTATAAATAATCAATAGCTTAAAATATCTCCTATGTTGCTGGTAAGGAAAAGGATACTGTTTCAGTAGATTAAGTTATTCAGGGTGAAGTGGATAGTTAACATCAATAAGATAAAACCTGAACATCCAACTTTAAAAAAAAAAAAAAAAAGAAAAGTATTAGCAGATGCTTTTTAGAAGTGTTAGCTCTTGATAGAAGGTATGTCTTTATTAACTCAGTATACTAGACAATCAAGATTTGATTTTGATTTTATGAAGGCATTTGAGCTCTGACAGTCTAAGTCTGGGCAGTACTTTTACATAAGTCAGGCAGCAAATTCAACCACTGACTCATCTTGTAAAGCCAAAGTCCAAAATAAGCGGATTTGCTAAAATATCTTTTTCTTTCTTCAAATAGACACAATTGAGGCTAGTTCTACCATGTACAAAAAAATCAAAGTAGGATTTGTGATGCTGAGTGTTGAAATTTATTTTTGTTGAAGCATTACTACAGATAAAAGATTATTCAGTGGAGACAAATGTTTTGGAATCTAGCTTCCACATTCTATAACTATCCTGATGAAGAGCTATCTGAATATTGTCTAGGACAATGCTATACTGAAAACATGCAACTTTAAAGCTATGGTAAGCCTCCTAAATCTATTAACCATCTAAGCCAAAAAACCAAGAATTGACTAAATTTTGTGTCAACAGTACAAAGGTTCAGCTTCATATAAACATTGAGGACTTGGTAATGACTTTGTCCACCTTTAGTAGGATAGTACAATAGTATTGAATGCAAACAGTGAGGTTCACCATGTGAAACCAGAGGCACCTCTCAGCCTTTCTCAGAAAAGAGATCTATGTGGGCCCTAAGTAACCAATTAAAGTTTTCAGAGGGTCAGAGGAAGCCAGAAAAGACACTCATTACTTGCTACTCATCACTGTTAAAATTCTGTCTTGATGCAGCATTTGAACACCTCTCCTCACGTGCCAAAAGTTACTGATTCGAGAGTTGATTAAGAAACCAGACTCTCTCTCACCCCAGCTCCAAGGTCAGAAAAATCTTTGCCACCACTTAGGCTCTTATCTTAATATGCTGAACTGGAGTCCTAGACCTTCTTCACTGGCAATAAAGTTCAGAGCAAGTCACTGTAGTTTAGGGGCAGGGTTGTACACTCATTGCAGAGGGAAGGCTGCATTGATGGACTCTGGGAGATGTCCTCATTTCTTTGGGCTGTTAAGATAACATTGGTGCTGTGTCCTCACCATGGAATCAGAGGGACATATGACCATGACATGGCATTGTGAGATGTCCCCAGTTAGAAGAGAGGGTAAGGATTATGTCTGGCTAAGAGAACTTTGAGGTGACAGACACAAACAAGTCCTAGCCAAGATCATTAGCATGGCACAGACAACATCACACATGAAACCTATTTTTTTTCCAAGATCTGAATGTAACTGAGATATAAACATTTTGGAGTAGCTAAATCACAGAACCAAAAAGAGTTCTTGCCAAGAAAGATTTAGGAATGGTTAAAACAGCTGAGGCATTCTATGAGGACCCTTTTCTTCCAAGCTTTTGCAGATTATAAAAATAAAAATTTATAAGAAAAAAACATCTAATGTATCAAAACCAACCAAAGAAGACTCCAAACAAAGAAACAAACAAAACAAAACCAACCGAACTGAAAACCTCCCCAAAACAAAAACAAAAACAAAACAAAACCAAACCAACCAACCAACCAACCAAAACAAACTCAAAACCAAACACACACACAAAAAAAACCAAAACAAAACAAACAAACAAACAAAAGAACTTAAACGGGAAAAGATGGAACTCATTGTCTCAAAAAGGTAAATTCCCATTTCCATGAACTCCACTTCATGGTACCTGCCTCCTCCTCATCCTCCAGCAGATCTGCTATGTTTAGAGTAGAGATTACCAAGCAATCAGTGCTTAGAATACAATGGCACCTAGATACTCAGAAACATAGTGGGGAAGCAATGTTAACATAATACTGTTTTATCTGAATACTGATTTGATTTCTCACTGTTCTCAGTGCAGTTGTGAATTCTTCTTCAAGTTCAGTGCCACTTCTACCACTTGCAATTAAAAGAAAAGATTAAAACACGGCTGGAAAGGTTGCCTGCCCTTAAATTTACAGACTGTAGTTTGTCAGCAGAGAAGCCATGATTATGAATAAGCCAATTAAGTGCAAAACAGAAAATTCCACAGAGACCTGACTACATGTTACAGTGATTTGCATTGGCTGAGTTCAGTAATATAGAACTACTTGCCCTTGCCTCAATCAAGTGTCTAAAGAAGGCATCATTTGCACTTCTAGGTCAAAGATGATAAAGTGAGAACAATATTTAATCCCCAAGTAGTCATTCCCAGTGGGAGATTCTGTCTGTACAATTTCTTTACTTCTGACCCATTTGTAATCATCATGAAGTTACATTCTGCAATGAATACTCATGGGATTTATGGGACTAAGTCTTATTAATGCCAATGGAATTTATGTAGGGTTAGTCTCTAGGCACTGTTAACTGACCAGAACCAACAACTGCTGGTGAAAGCTGGGAAATTATATGCAATTTGAGGATTATAATTATACATTCAGCATTTTTTTGTCTTCAGTTATTTTATTTTGCTTTATCCATCGCAAGGTACAGAGGCAATTACCAAAGTAGCATCTCAGTTTAAAGAGAATATTCCTCACATGGATAATGCTCACTTTCTGACTAATTAGTACAGTTAAAGGAAAACTTTCTTCCTTTGATAATTTGGGACAATTTGGGGTCAGCAACATTATTGTCTATGACAGTAAACAGGTTTATTAAATAGATCAAACAGAAATTTCACAATCTGCTTGATCCTTAATTACCTGCAAATTTAAATCCCTATTTTATTGGAAGTCTCAGGTGTTCTACTCAAAATCTCTATTAAAATGCAAATAGGTCATTATATAATTGAAGGTATTTAAATTAAGTATATTTTCTTCACCAGTTCATCCTGTCATGAATTTGTGAATTCATGAGATATTTGAAAGGACAAGGACTAGAGGGAATTTGAGGGGGGTCTGTGCAAATTGTAAGAACACATGAAAATTGTCCAATCTCTCCATTTTCTTTTTCACCACACAACAGGAAAACTCCATAAAACACAAGAGTAATATCTCTAGCTTACGAGGAAATAATTAAATACATAAGGTATAGTTCATAGCGAGATTTCATTACCCCAGAAGGTCATTAAAACAAACAATGTGACTTTCAATTTTTTCAGTATAGGAGGAAAATTCGTAGTACCTGTTTGTGTTTGGGAACAGGTGACGATGACACTCTAAATGTGCACTATTGAAGTGCACAGACTCTCGAGTTGGTCCAGTAACATCAAGAAGGGGGACTGAAAGTCTGAAGCCATTTGAGACCATTGGGTCTTAGCAAATTGGCACGGTATCTGAGACACAATAAGAGGAAGATAACACAGGTAAAGGTTTGATTCTAAAAAGTATATAGGTTGCTCAAAGTGAATTGTAATACATTGAGGATGATTCCTTCTGACAGTAGTGATTAAGTTTATATTTCTAATTTGGTAGCTCCAAAAGAACCTAAAAAATTCCTAAGAGCTCTTTCAAAGATAAATGAAATGTCGCATTCTAACTATTCCAGAACGCTCTTCATAGATGCAATTCTTTAGGATGACTAAGAACTTCTGAGCACTATATTGAAGTGGCTACTAAATTTTCCAGAACTATCCCTTGTTTGAAGATCTAAGGAACATATTTTTTAAGGTGGCTTTATAATATAGTTGTGTGACAAATAATGAGAGGATATTTTACTGGAAATTCTTCATTTGTGGTGTTATAGAGTATATAAAGACAGGTCTTCAAGGTTAATAAAAACCAAAACACAGTGTTGAGTTCAGTGTAGTTGAAACTAAGTATTCTTCAAGGAAAGAGCCTTAAAAAGAGAAAGATTACAAACAAAATTATAAAAGATAGAAATGGTAAAAGTGAAGATAAGTAAAACTCAAAACTCACAATGTTCTCCCCTCAGGAATTATGACATCTAATACTCTGATATACATATTTTCCTAAAGAAAATAAAATCAATTTAAATTTCAGTTTCTGTTTCATCAGGAATGAAGTGCTACAGTATATTTACCTGCATAGATAAACACTTAAGGGCATACAGTTATATAAACTGTTTAATATTGCCTATGATGCAATTAATTATTTAGTGATCCTGACATAATGAAATTAAAAGAAGTGAGAAAATAGAATAAAATGAGAAGTATTTTCTTCGGGAAAAAATGTGAGATTGACTTCTACATTTGGAAAATTTCAGTGTGAATGCATAGTTCTACAAATTTGTTCATTTGATGTGTTAATTTTCCAACATATAAAGTGTCCATCAGGCTATTTTCTCTCCTTTTTCCCTGTCTCCATCTCTGCAGAGACACAATATTTACTATTGATTATAATCCTTGTGCTATAAAGCATCAAAAACCTGTTTTTTACTAGATTTACTTCACATAGGAGTATCATCCCAATTTTTCAGGTGAAAAGACAAAAGAAAAGATATTAAGTGACTTGTTCAATACCAGTAGATGACACCATGATGAAAGCAGAGGCTTTCAGATTTATATTTAAATGAATCAAACATGTAGTATCAAAAAGCAGAGTGTATCTTTTCATTATATCAGTTTTTCAAGCTAGTTATGAGAACCTTTTCCCCCCCCAAAAATACTGCCACTTTTTTTTCTAACTTGCTTCACCCCCTCTTCCTGCAAAAACAGCTGCACAAATAGCTATTTAAAAAAAAAATGTAGACACATTTATAGCAAATGGAGGTTAAAGCTATAATATTGCATCTGAGAGTGTTCACCTCCCAAAAACTTGCCTCAGGCTAGACCGAGGTGTATGCCAACTGTTTCTCTTCCTTGTACTCCAACACACATGCATACATATCCTGTGCAATCTCATACTGCAGTTCAGTTTTCTCTGTCAAGTGCTGTCTAAAGAGTGGTCTAACTCAAATCTACAATGTCCACAGGAGAAGGGAAAGATGAACATTATGCATTGAAAGAAAATATTTAGAGAATATATTTGACTTCCTAGAAGCTTGACATTGGCTATTATACACATGAAAGTTTTCTATTAATCCTTTACTAAAGAGAGACAATTAACAGGAAGAAAGGAAAAATGGAGAAGAAGAGCTATATTTCCATGGGAGAGAAGTCAATTAAGACAGTAATTTATCATGTCATCTCTGCAGTTAGCGAAAAAGTATTTGAAGGATAGAAAAGTTAACTTATTGGCTTTAAAATAAAAAAAACAAACAAACAAAAAACCAAAACCAAACAAAGGAAAAAACACCAAAAATCAAGACCAAAACTAAAAACAAAGGGAAACAAAACAAAACAAAATCTTTCTAAAGTTGATGGTGAAATTTAGAATAAAAGTCACTTTGTTAAATTAATTATTACTAATGAGTAAAGTGATAGATTTAGTGGTTCTTTTTTTTATATTTTATTATTATGTATGTTAATAGAAATGTATATACATGCATAGTTATATTCTCATCGTTACATCATCTGTATTGTAAAACTTATCTTGACATGCAAAAAAAGTCATATACATAATTTTAGAGGGGAGTGTTTGTCACACTGTTTATGGCAACACATTTTTCTTCTGTTGACTTAGACAGAGGTACAATACTAGTGTAGCTAGGCCACTAAAATGATTCACTAGGAAATTTATTATTTTCTTTTTTAACACTGTAAGTGTTTAATTGCTCATTTTTCTTTTGTTTTGATTTTTATACCAAATTTAAAAAAAAAGGCAGAAAAAAACTTTTACAAGTCCCAACTAATGAATAGTAAAATTTTATACACTTTCCAACATTAAAAAAGAAAAACCATCATCACATACAAATTGAAAGTAGTTTTTAAAAATTCTGCATAGAACCGAATTCCTAGGTGAGAAAGTGTCTATTGAACTTGCTACTTTAAGACTATAAGTCTAAATGAATAATGAAGACTCAATAAAATCTCAAAGTACAACGCTATTCAGAGAGAGACAATCAACAGCAAATCTCACTTCTCTATTAAACTGAGAAACATAAGTCTTATAAGCATGTGTTGTCTCTCTCTCTGTCCTCTACGTAAATATCATGATTTTTCAGTACTCTGATATTTTTAGTTTCTGGAATTAGAAATTCACTAGAATATTAGTTCTGATATTTATTCTAACGTGACGTGAACAGTATCTCTTTTGCAGAACATGTAATATTCTGAGTTTAAATAATGAAAATAGTTTGAAAGAAAGTTTCAGTCATGCATATCTGGTACAAGTTTAATGTAGCAACAGCTGGGTAAAACATTATGGGCCTAAATTCTATGGGAGGTCATAATGGATACTATGCTGTTCCATTTTGTCCTACTAACTTCCAATTTATGTAAAAATATATATAAAGCCAGTTTCAGAAAAATGTTTTATTATTAAAAACTACAGAAATTACTGGAGGCAATCTGTCTAAAATGGGTGTATTTCTTTTAATAAAAAAATATTTAAAATATAAAACCAGTCTTCCTAATCTGATTTTTATAATTCTTGGTGAATTTAACTGAAAATTATACAAGAATTATATAATTTTCTATGTGGTTTTTTTGGTGGTTTTTGGTTTTTTTTTTTTTTTTTTTTTTTTTTTTTTTTTTTTTTTTTTTTTTTTTTTTTTTTTTTTTTTTTTTTTTTTTTTTTTTTTTTTTTTTTTTTTTTTTTGGTTGGGTGGGAAAAGACAGACCCCACTCTGTCAATCTAGAAATTTTATTTCTCATTTTTAGCTCATTTTCTTTGTTCCCTTTAAAAAATATCTTGTGTTTCACAGTGATGAATGATACTATCTGAGCAGCACTCTGTCTTCCCAAGCAACATGAGTTCAGACTATTGAAGAGAAATAAGTCTTTCAAATTCCTAGTAGCAACCTTTCACCTTTGCTCCTTGGTCTCATGAAAGACCAGAGAGTAGAAGCTGAGTTAAGCTTTTCTGCACCAAAAAACCTCAACTACAGATCTCATTTTAGAGTCGTCAGGAGTGTCACTCAGAAGGCAGGCTCTTTGACACCAAGGAAAAAAAAACTTGTATTGTAAGCATCACAAGAGGCCTATTGTTGCCGATTGCTAGAAAGGGAGAGGGAGGAAGGAGGGATGGAAGGAAAAGAAACAACAAAACAAAACAAAAAATCCCTCAAAAAACCTTCAGAGGCTTTTAAGGAGCTTTGGGCTTTCAAAAATAAATAAAACATTGCATTTGAAATCCCTTTGTGCATTACAACAAAGATATAAAAGTTTATCATAAAATAAAGGTCTGTCAACTTCAGCAAACATATCCACGGAAATAGAGCTTATAAAGTGTTGTAAATAAAAAAAAAAAAAATTTGAAAAATGTTAAAGCGAAGTTTGCCATCTGGGTTTGAAGGTTATTAGAATGTTCTTTGTTAGAAGATGAGCTTTTTCAATTAATGACTATGTAGATTTAGATCAGTAATTCCTTTAGTAATTATACTCTGTGTAAAGAAGGAATTATAAGACTTGTAAGCATGTTCAGTTTTATCAAAGTAGATTTCTGCAAAAAAAAAATGAATTAAAAAGATAGTTTATCAGTAGTAGTTCACATAATAGATATGTCAGTCATTGCATCCTGGGAGTCACAAGCATAATGCAGACTTGATTTTTACCTAATAATTAGACAAATTCCTTACCTTAAACATATACTTTTACTTGACAGGTTCTGAATCCTTTTGTTTAGCTAGTTGAGGAAGAAGACAATGAATTGAATGATTATCTTTTATTACCGAATTGACCATAATTTATATTATTATTTATGTTTCTCCTGACATATTTTCTGATTTCAGTGTATTACCATATCAGCTCTCTTGCCCATTACTGCTTGAATCTGAAACAGTGTTTTGGAAGAATCAGCTAGATTTTTTTTTTTTTCTTAATTGAAAGAACATGTTCCAAACAAATGTTTCCAGATAAACTGAAGGAACTCATATATATTCATCTTACAAATGCTGGCATCTGCTTCACTCACATGGCTTTAATGGTATTCAAATGAAACACCAGACTACTAATTCAACAGAGAGATAAGTAAGTCAAAAATATTTACAAAAGAATATAACAGTGACTACTAAATGAAATTCAATTGTACCTCATCTTTAGGGACTTATTTCTTAGCCTATTCTACAAGATGGATTAATGTGAAAGCTTGTTATAAATCTGACTTCAGTCATCATTAACTGTGCCAGAAAATAGGAAAATACGATGTGGTTTCAGAAACAGATGAATAAAAAGGGTGTGTGGCCAAACAGGAAATTAAACTGCATTTGTTACCAAAATAATAGAAATAATTTTCTTTAGCTTTAATATTAGCCTTTATTTCTCTGTCACCATAATACTTGGCTCTTCTCCTCTCATTATCTTTCATTTCATTTAGTAAATTTGGCACTTGTTAACTAAAATTAATGCTGATATTTATCCCCCATCATTCCAGTACATCCACACGATCTTGAGCATGGGGTACTGAGGTATCAGCAGAGGGTCATACTCCTCTCTGATCTGCTGCAAGGCTTGGTTGCTTAGCTTCTGGCTCTATTTCCCCTTCCCCTCACATTTTTTGCTCTTGCGTGATTAGAGAGATCCTAAAAGTCCAAAATTCTTTATCATTATGTGATTATCTGTCATAGAAAAGAAAAACAAGATCCTTACGATGAGTACTTTACCACAGTAAATCAGACGTGCACAGCTTAATGGACTCCAGTTCTTCCCTGAGGACACTATATACTATGATCATTTAATTTACGTAACGCCAACTTCAGTCCTTCCTGTCAGTTTCCTATAGAGTAGTATCTGTTATTATGGCCTTCTGTTTTCCATTATTTTCGCCTCTTTTTCATTATTGTTTATTTAATATGGACATTTTTCCACAGCATATTTTTTTGTGTGTGTGCAGTTTGCAAGTGACCACATAAAAAAATTAAAGTGTGATTACTGAGCTGATGTATTGAATATAAAAATAGGGGGAAAAATAAAATAAAATAAAAAAAAGGGCAGCTATCTTCCATTTAGAATGTCTCATGGCTCTCATACTGGGAGTCACTGATGTCCACGAAAACAGGATCCTTTTGAAGGTGTTATTATAACAAAGGAGATACTGATTTTGAAAGTCTTTTTCCCAGACTTTTTGTGTTATTAATTTTTTTATACAATTTTGCAGAGAATTTTGTGTAATATTCAATACATTTTGAAAATAATAGATGCTCTTGAAACAGAAGCAATACACTATACCAGATAATACAAAAGCGTTGTTCCGCCTTTCTCTGAGTGCACTCAAATGCCAAAGTACTTTTCGAATTTCATTTTTTAACCCAATCATAAGGCATAA
Source organism: Empidonax traillii (assembly GCF_003031625.1). NCBI lineage: Eukaryota > Metazoa > Chordata > Aves > Passeriformes > Tyrannidae > Empidonax > Empidonax traillii. The sequence continues at coordinate 31,949 of NW_020957168.1, read as the reverse complement.
TTTAAGTAAAGTGGTAAGAGTGTTTAACTGATAATAATGCCAACCCCTTTCCTTTGAGGTTGAATTAATTTATGTTTCGAATCTTTCTGTTTGAGTTAGATTCAGTTCTTTAATGTATAACATAAGTCTGATAAAGGGAGAAACAGTTTTTCATCAGTTCTACCTTTTCTCCTCAAAGCATTATAAACAGAATTAGATGAATGAATACAACTCATTCAATAGTGGCCTTGTTTTTACCAAATATTTGTCTGGCAAGGAGAGTTTTTGTCTGGCTGGCAATATCTGCTTAAAGAATATTAAGAATTAAATTACTAAGGACTTCCCGATCAGCAGTAGAACAGTTTCCTAAGTTTAGTCTGAGAATGTACACAATTGTTGCCAGATTCTCACATTTTCACCGTCACCAAAAATTTCTTTTTTCATGAGCTCTAGGGAAGAAATTTACAATTTCATGGGAAAATTAGAGAATAGGAGAAATAAGTAAAAGAACACAGGAGTATCAAGTCTTCTCTTTCATTCCATGGCAATGAATACTGATTCTCTGTTCTGAGTCTTTACAATACCAGTCAAGAGTTACTAATTTCATTCGCAAGAATTGAACATTCAGAGTAAACTACTGCTATAAGCTTGGAATTTCTTTTGCACTTTTCCAGTGTTTTGTTTCTTCCGTGAGGTTCATCATACTGAGCTTCAGCAGTGAAGGCTGTCTTTTCTTTTGATTTTGAGCCCTTGTAAACTAAAGAATGAGCAGCTGTCTTATATGTACATGAATCCACTGCTACCTGTTATGAAATTCCCAGGTTGGATGGGACCCTGAGCCTACCTGGTCTAGGGGAAGATGTTCCTGCCTATAACAGGGGATTGGAACGACATAATCTTTAAGAGCCCTTCCAACCCAAGTCATTCTATGATTTTATAATTCTATGAAATAATTTATGGATTATTTTAAAAAGAAGCCAAGTGGAAGTACAAATCAAATGAAACTCAGTGAAATTTAGTTTTTCATAATAAGTACCTTGGGTCCTAAACCTGAAACAAAACAAACCAATCAAACAAACAAACAAAAAAAGAGATAAATTAATTAACATCTTTATAACATCACAATGAAATATCATATTCTGCCAAATTAAAAAAAAAAAAAAAATTCGAGCCACAAAGGTTTTGATTTCCCTTTCAGCCCAACGTGAATCAAATCTGACTCCTCTGGTATCCATGCAGCTATAGTGTCCTAACATAAGTGCAAGGGGGATCACACTTGAATTTCCTGCTCCTGTGACAATGTGCATCTCAGCACTTTTTTGCCTTCACACTCTCAGTTTTATTTATAGATGTTTTTATTAAGAATAATAATGACTCCTAGGTCAGCCATTTCCTAGCACTTCCAATCACTGAGTGCATGAAGGGCCTAAGATAAAGCCTGTGGGGCACAACTTGTCTGGCTGGCAACTGCCTGCTTTCTAGAAATTGCTTTCTTTTTCTGGCATCACTCCTTAATTTAAGTTCTTTGTGGACTTCAGAAAGCTAAACTGTTGTTTTGTTTTGTTGTGTTTATTCAAGTATTATTTCCAACAATAAAACATTTATCTGCCTCTGTTCTCTCCAATTAATGTTTAAAGTATCCTTGAAATACACAAAGAAAAAATCCAAGCCTGATATATTTTGGTTTATCTTCTCTTGCTTACAAATTTATATCCATTGTCACATCAGAAGAGAGGTAACAATCGTTTTCAGAGAATAGTGCTTTCAATTTACATACTTTTATATAGAAATCTTGCATTTAACCCCTGGAACAGAATAATTGAGGACTTTTTGATTAACAATCTGTATAAGAGAGAAGTGCAAGCAGCACAATGAGGGCACCTATTATCTGGCAACACAGGGCTTTTTTTTTTTAACTTATGCCACAAAAATTTTTTTTGTATATTCATCCTTAGAAATCAACATTAGAAAGAATTGGGATTAGATATATTTGGGAAAAAGAATCTGTATGGTATAATATCATTGCTCACATTTTAGAATCTGAGAATGAGGTATCAAAGCAGTCGAGTTCCTGCTAAGCATATGCAGCTTAGTAGTACAAAAGTAATACAAAAAACTATTTCTGAGTTCATAACTATTTAGGATAAGAAACTTATAGAAAAGGGGTTATACAGTTCCTTTTTAGTTTTAAAGGTTGGTTCATTTTGTATTATTCTTAGAAAGGAAAAGATTTTTGTCTTTAAGCTAGAAAGATACAGAAGTGTTTCTCAAGAGCGTCTGAATTTACCGTAACTCAGATTAAAATTTGTCCAGTGATTTGTAGTTTTTGGAAATAAAGTTATCTGATGTCAAGTTTAACTAACTTGCAGTGCAATATTTTATTTACATGATTGTAATTCTGTCATTTCCATATTTTAAAGGCTGACATTTGTAATCATAGTTGTTGGGCTAAGCTACTTAGTTGAATACAACCTGTTTGTAATTTTCGAGATCCTCAAAATGAAAAGCAGTAGAAGAAAATGACTATGCAACTTTCCACAAAACTCCTTGAAAGCACAGTCTCCTCCAAAACAAAATAAGAATACTCTCTCAGTGGAACAAATGCAAGCCATAATACACTGTTCATTGTGCAAGCCACATTTTGATGGAAAAGACGGTGTCATTTTTGGAAGTGAACTCCGTAAAGGGGGATTTGTGAGATTATGGATCCTGGATTTGGTATTGCCTTGTGCTTCAGCCTGGCTTTTAGTATTAATTTTATCTTCTTTCTGTTGACATCTCCTTTTCTTCATATCTTTTATCTTATTTTTATTTTATTTTTTTATTATTTATTACTTTCTGTTTTGCATTCCCACACAGCACAGATTAGTTACGTTTTCCAAATCAGATTCCTACACTCTCAACTTTCTAAAACTTCCAACCTTTGACATAATTTCTCTGTATTCCAGTAAAACTGAGAGGCTTCTCCTCATTTTTGTAGTTAGGAAACAAAGGTGCTGAAAGGACAAGACTGTTGCAGTACACACTAAAAATCCAAACAACCCTCACACTTTTAATAGTATTATATATTTTTGTGTATTTAGATTTAACAAAGTTAGCAAAGCATCTGCATTTAGTCAGAACTTCACTGCAATTATAAAATGTATATTTTCTACCTTGGAGATGATTGTATCCCTCACACCAGTTCTGCATTCCAATTTTTGACATCCCAGGCTTCCTAGACAAATAGTTCAAAGCAATTGTTCATGTGAACAAATTTATGTTTTCTTCCTTCATTGCATTTTACTGATATTTTTCAGAGACACTCACCCCAGAGCAAACTGCTTAAAAGCAGCTGAAAATATGTAATAGGAATTCTAATTTTACAATGCTGTATTATAGCAAATATACAGATTTGTCTTGAAAAGGTCAGTGTTGAAGATAACAAGGCTTTTCATTGAGATTTGGCATAGTTCTTTTTATATACTTACAATGCCTTCATGTTTAAATGCACAAAGCATGGAAGACGAAAAGAACTAAGGAACTTTTTCATAAACAAGTCTCTTTCCTGACATTTGTCACAGGCTGTATGCTGGTGACAAACGAGATCTGTAATAGTTTTACCATTCCTGTAAACAGCACAAGGAACAGACTTTTACATATTCAGTGACAAATAACAACCCCCCCACACCCCCCTGCCAGCCTCTTGAATATTTTCTAGTCATCTGTTATCCTTTAAGGAATTATAAACATAGATTTGCTTGTGAGGATGTCTGTTTGTAAGCTATACAAACTCCCTTCTAATTGCCAGTGCTGTCAGTAATTGATTTACTTCAATTCTTCCCCAACAGCTTTAGATGAGTTACTTTATTTTTCTAATAAATAACAAACAAAATAGTTTTGTTAACTCCAAACAATCTCTATTTATTACTGTGTCTGTACTATAGAACTCAGCTTGCAGAAAAGTTGATAAATTTTCCCTCACTGAGCTCCGTACCGTGGGGGTTAGACCACCACAAGCACACGCTCAAGCTATTTTAAAACAAAATCGCACACCTTCATTCTATGCTAAACCCTGGAGAGCAGACATAAGCAGTAATGTTTAGTCATGAGCAATATGAAGTCATTTAAGTCCTTTAATGCTCAGAAAATGCCACTTCTTAGTTTCTCAACCAATATTAATTATACGCATGGTATTTCCAAACATGTCTTGTGCACATAAAGGCATGATTTCACTAAGCTAAATATGCAAAGGAAAGTAGCACAAGATACGTTTAAAAACTACACTCTCAGCAGTCAGTGGAGTTGAAAAGACTCGAGCTTGATGTGCACTTGAAATTTTCATCAGCCCATAGAGGACTAATTTAAGATTATTTTGTAATTCCGAGAGAATTTAGTAAGGAAGCTGGTTCCTAAAGTCTTGATAATCTATTAAAATGATCCTTTAGATTTTGTGTGAGTCCAGATAATCTTAAAACATTGTTAATCACTCATAAGCCATACTTTTAAAATTTGTTCTTGTTGACTTTGCAAGATCCTCATACATGCTGGGAAACATTAAAGTAGAAGGTGGAGAGATGAAAATGAAAGTTATTCAAAAAAGTTAAAATAAAATTATATCTCAAAATTAGGAATATATAGCTAGCTTTTGCTTTCCTATATAGTTTATATGGGAAAGGACCTATGGAGCAAAAGATTAAAAAAAGTACTTGTTCTTTGCTTGACAAAAAACCCTATAATCATGCAATATTAATGTTGATCCAGTGCAAGCCATATTGTTATGTGATTTCAACACAGGGGAAACATTTGCAAACCAAGAGCAAAAACTGTAGCTTGTTTAGATAATGCACAAAAAGTATATTGGTTTGCTATACATGCGCAATCTCAGCACAGAAGAGTACACCCAGGGAAAACAATTTGTTATAGTATAAATTTGGCAGAAGCACTTGGAACAATAGACAATGCTATAAAGCTTCTTTGGCTTTCTGTATTTGGAAATATCCTCATCTCTTCAATACTTCCATTTCCATTACTATACATAACAGGATACTCAGTTTCCTCTGAAAAACACTGAAGGGCACTTGCCTGTGGGTAATTGAGTTATTTATTTTCCTGTATAATTTTAGACTCCTTAAGAATGTATGCAAACATGAGGGTACCAGTTATTATAGATTTACTATTGCATTTCTGCAAGAATTGCTCCTTCATTGGAAGAGTGTTTATTTGATTGTTTGCTGTTAACATACACACATGCTAACACAGCTGGGCCAGAATTGGGGCTGCTCTGTAGTAATTGATAAATATTTTATATAAACATGGTTATTGGAATATTTGATTCATAATTTTAATGGGCTAAAGCAACACTGCTGAAGGCAAGGAAGCAGAGAAAGCAAGTTGTGATTCACTGTAGCAAACACTTGGGATGTTGTTATAAGCCATGGCACTAGCTCTGGTTTTAGATGAACCTACCAATTAGTTTCAGACAGGCAGCCTGGTTTCAAAACTGTAAAATAAAAGAGGAAAGACTGAATAAAAAACCATGTCCCAGTGCAATGAGGTCAGGCAGACAGCAAAAAGTTGGATGTGTGTCAAAGACCCTTGAGAGAAGAGATACGTGAGAGAGCAGCATCAAGGCAAGCTGAGCCACCACAGTGATCTGATGACAAAGGGGCCACTTTACCCCTCCTGCTCTTGCTAACAGATCCTTGCCACCAATTGCCTCCCTTGTCCTAGCATCGATGCTCATCTCTTTCCACAGTACACTCATTCAGAGAACTAAATAAGCAGAAAATTAACCTCTACTGTTATGTAGTTTGGTCTCAGCTGAACTGTCTCACTTGAGGCTCCAATGAGTGCCTGAGTTTGTAAGTGAATTATTAGCAGGTGGGAAAGGAGGGAGACTGCTCCTTTCAACCACAGTTGAGACTTGATTGAAACCTTAGAGACTTTACTGAAAAGAACACACCTTTGGAGGTACTAGATATTTGCAAAAAAGCTAAAAATTATGTTTCCAACAGTAACTTCAGCTAAGATAACAGAAGTAAAGGAAGCCACCCTCAGTACTATCAGAGACACCTAATGACTTGTGATTACTCATCTATCAGGGTCAGATGAATCAAAGCTGACACAGATCACTCTATCTTAAAGCCTTCTTTAAGACTGATTTTAGAACAGCATAATTTAGTGGCATGCAAAGTGAAGTCACAAAATTTGAGGCTCAAGGAAGATACCAGAGAGAAAAAATGTGGCTAACAGAGCAACATTAATGAGAAAGTTTACATTTAAAAGACTGCTGAGGTTCCCATGCTAACTGTGTATACAGATAATTATATCTGAATGTTGAACATCTGCTTTTATGAGAGGAAATATCTTCTAGCCATGCCTCTTCACCAGAGTTTAAACTTTTTGAAGTCACAAGACTCATCAGGTGTTCCTGTGCACAAAGGGTGATAGTAGGAGATATGGTGGATGTCCTTCTAGGGCATAAATAAAACTGATTTTTGGAGCAGAAACATAAAAAAACAAAATGTTTATGGGAAAGTCTGTGCCTGATGGAAGCTAAGTAGACAAGAAATCAGCTATGAGGTCATATCTGAATTTGTTGTTAGGGGGGCAAAATTCTCCTCAGTTCCTAGCTCTGCAATAAAACTTCGGTACAGAGTGTCATAAAGCGTAGCTGGCCTGTAACTCAGTCCTTTATAGGAGTCAGCACTCAAAAGTCAATTCCTGCCAAGGCTCTGAGCATCTATGAAGCCAATATATGACCAGAGTACACCAGTGAACACTTATTCACTAAAGCAGGTTCATTGAAAAAGTTGTGATTCATTCTCCAGAAAAGGGCAGATCAGAACTGGAGTCTGGGACAAAAGTAAGTCCAAGAAAGATAATTTTGACAGAAATGGTGTCACTGACTAGTTTCTGTCAGTCAGAAGCATCTCCCCAGCCATCCTAGGTCCTGTGGGCAGTAGATATCTCTCTCTCAATTTATCATGATGTCGTGGATCTGGCCAGGATAGGGGTAAATTTTTACCAGGAGGGGCATGGTTAAGGATGCAGAGGTTATTCTATACCATCTCACATCATTGCCAGGAGTAGGGGGGAAAGGTGTCTCTTTGGGTCAGGACAGCATGGCTGCAGTAGGGTTACAAGCTCCACAGTGAGCATTTTGCATGTGAATCACTCTCTTTTGTACACTTAGGTTATTATTATTGCTGTTACTGTTCGTTTTCTCATTTCATTGCTGTTTCCAATACGTTGTTCTTGTCTCAACGCATGATCTTTGCCTTTTGTGCCTCCCATTCTCCCCTCAAACCCTACATAGGGGAGCAAACAGCATGTGGTTTTCATGGGGGCATTAGGTTGGAGAATACCATTACTAAACCACAACACACAGAGACTCCAGGTGTCATTCCCCTAATTTCTGAAAGAACAGATTTCTGGAGTACCGGACTGTTAGGGAAAGATAATGCAGAATATGGTTACCAGAGCAGAATTCTGAGGGTATGACTATTCAGATATAACTGGTATGTTTAGAACACATCTTAACAAATTTGAGGAATGGGAGAAATTATTTAAGAAGTACTAGTAATAAAATATTATGATAGCAAATATGTATGTAGCAGATCCATCAAGAGAAGAATTAATGAAACCTAATTTCCTGTAGATTGGGGGGTTTATCATTCATAGATTTTTCATTGACAATAAGACATCTTGCTTAATATATTTGTTGGAAAATTCATTATGTCCTTTCACTGTACTTTAGGTGATAAAGAAACATCTAGTCTTCCCATCAATGGATTGCAATAGCAGAACGTGTCTTTTAAAAGCTTGTCTGTTTTCAGGAAGCCAAATATTTGTAAAGCCTCTACTTTTTTCTTGTGTTTTAATAAAAACTTTTTTGGTGGATAAAAGATAAATGTATTTGCTTACATATGCAACACTGGAACAATTTCATGTCCTCAAGAAAACAGGCTAAAACCAGTGTTTTTCAAAGATGCTTTTCAGAGCAACAACAAGAGTTGCCTGAAAATAATGGCAGATCAGAGAATATTTTTTTCTAAACTTAAAACAAAATAAATGCATAAATAATGAACACTGAACATCGAGGCATTTGTCTAATTTAGGAGTGCTAAAGATTGGCCCATATTTTTATTTAGGGCCTCTCAGTACTGATTTGTCTCTAACTCATTGCCATTGCCAAAAATGTCTCTGGTGTTTGTTCCACTTGTGGACTTGTACTTTTTTTAATACATATATTTCATCTGGCATCTGAATTAACACCTAAGACAATATTTATGGAAGCAGACATAGTTGATAACGTGATGAAGCACAGCAAAATGCAGAGCTAAATGCTGTACATTGCAGAGGAGTTTAATAATGCTATGCTGTCTCAGATGAAACAAAAAACTCACAAAATAATGCTTCTTCATGAAGAGCAGAGATGACAGGCAGGGTAGAGAATATAAGCCACGTAATGGTGACAGTTTTAGTTCTATCCAGTAAATCCAAGCTTGGCAATGATTACTAAAGTTATGATCCAAGATAAGACCCCAAGGAAAGTGATTAAAGCTGTTAGCACAGGGTGGCCAGTCCAGCAAATGTTACCAATTCAGAGCAGAGATTTTGCTGCCGAAGGGATTTTCCTTTCAAGAACCAGATTAGTTATCCCAAATGTGTTAGAAAAAGCATTTTAAAGAGATTGCGTGAAGGCCACTACAAATTGCAAAATCAAAATGAAAAATAAGATCTCCTTCAAACTAGTGTCGAATGAACAGTGATAAGAAAGAACCTATAAAACCTGTCTTCCAGCAAGATACATCAAGACAAAGAACCCCACATAAAGAGGAGAGGAAAGCTAATGCTTTGAAGTAAGCTAAATATGGAGTTGTTCATTTTCGCTAGGTATAGGCAGTCTGTTCTATATAGTTTTTATAATTCTTGAAATAGCTTCCCTAGATGACCTTAAAATCTAAAATATGATTGCACATTTTGAGTCTGGTGTGGCTTTTTTGTTTAGTTTGTTTGGGGAGTTTGTTGTAGGGTTTTTAGGGCTTTTGTTTTTTTTTTTAATAAGGTTTTTTGGGGTTTTGGTTGTTTTTTTTTTTTTCTTTTAGCTAGGATAGTTGATACTACAGACACTTCCTTAAAGGTACAAGATGAGAAAAATCAACTCTGATGGGTCTTTTTTACTCAAAAGGTTAATAAATATGAAACCCAGAATTTAGTAAATCTGGACAAATGACTCTACTTTTGGATTATAGAACTGTATTGACTGGTTTCGTCTGGGTTGAAAGGGACCTCAGAATGCCCCTAGCTCAAAGTAGGATCAGCTATGAAGTTAGACCAGCTTGGTCTTGCCCTGGAAAGAATAATATTCACAGCTCAAAGAAGATCTGGAAATTTAAGTGGCTGCTGAAGTGATTGATCAAACATATCCATTTAGTACTGTGATTGGTTGACTGTTTATATTATCTGACAAAAGAGAACATTAAAAACTACAGTTTTAAGTAGCTTACAGCTACTTAAAGCCTTGTTATGTGCAAAGGCTAACAGTACCTAACTAAAAGGCTGAATATAATATAAATTCCTTTTTTTTATAATATAAATTATATTAATATAAATTCCTTTTTTTAATAATATAAATTCCTTTTTTTTGTGTGTGATTTTAAAAAGTATGAGCATTTCAATAAATTAGAAACTACAGCCTTTAGAAGACAGTACTTCTACCCAAGAGCTGTGATTGTTATAAGACAGCATACTTTGCATCCATAATAACAAGTACATTTGGTTTATGTAACAAAGTAAACATATAGCTAATAAAACCAAATAAAAACATCTCAAGCATTAAACAAAAAAAAAATACAGCTATTATTTTTCCCTTGTCATTTGCACCAGTTCCATGTCCTCGCAGTGTAAGGGTTTGGGAACCAGTGATAACAAGTTAGTATAATAATTAACAAGGCAGTGGTGTCTCATTGATAACACTGCAGTAGACTTTGCTTATAATGACACTTCAGTACTAAGGTCAGTAAGTGTTAATAGTGGATTTGTAGTAGAAGGATACCAACAGGAAAATTTGATATTGCACCCCTTGTATTAAGAAAAATAAATTGGTCAAATCCATGTTGCAGAAAGGAGGAAACTGCCAAGTCTTCCAGCTTAGAACTAAACTAATTACCTTGTCATCTGATTAACGCTTCTAAGGTATTCACCTGGCTAACCTGTATCCAGAATCTAAGTTAACATCTCTTCACGTTAATATACTGTTTCACATTGGCTTGCAGCTCCCTCAGAGCTAATTCTGTGATGTGTACATAACGTTCTTTGCAGTTGTTTGAATGTGATCTCAATAAATCTGACAGAAAAGTGACAAGTGGAGGAGAAAAAATTGTCTTTTTGAAGCATTAGAATACTAACATAGAGGGCAATTAAAAGTTTTTGTCAGGTGTTTATTTTCAAGATACTTAATCCAATGTTTTTATCTTGTTATCAGAATTGGAATATGTGGGCTTAAGAGCCATGTACTACCATTTCAAATCACTATAAGCTTTTTTTTATGCCCTTTTATCACTTTCACCATTATGGCAGAGAAATACCTGTAAAATACTTAGTCAGTTACTTAATTCAATATTTTCTTTAAAAAATATATAGCTAAATGTCTAACTTGTTGTCGTCATACTTGCAAATCTCAAATAGTCATCTACATCTGAAGATGATTTGTCTTTGTTCAAAGACTTAATTTTAATTAAAAATAATTTCTATTTGCCTGAGGTATTGGAAATTTTGTTGGCCTTCCACCTTGTTTCCAGTCCCACAAGAATCCAGTAGTGGCACAGTGTAGTACAATTTTCAATTAATTTGCTTTCCTAGGTTAATCTGGTTTTATTTCTTTTAGCAAAAACATAAAAATTGGTTTCTAGACAAATATGTTAATTCAGATTTCTTAACATTTTCTTTAGCTGAGGGCACTAATCCTGGTGTTTTACAAAAATCGTAACTCTGTTGCATGATGCCTACCTGAATTACAGCAGATGTAACTGAATATACTATAAAACTGGAATACAGGGGAGAGGAGGGGGACGTCTTCAACCTGTTGAACTTTGCTACAGTGTTGTCACAACTCTTAAGAGAACAATGAGAGATTAACTTCATCAAGTAATGGTGGGTTGATCAAATTTCTGTATGTCCCTTATGTATATCACTTGCTGTTTTTAAGGTGAGTTTCACTGAAGTTGAAAACCACTTTGAGATCTTCAGATGAAAGATCCTACAAAATGAAAAGTGATGGTGCTACTAGATTGTATATTCCAAGTCCCTCTAGGACAGCTGCAAAATCCACAAACTGGAGTTTGCATTAGAATCTCTGATCGTAGGTAAATTCTTTATCTTTGAATTAGTGAATTAAAGAAACCATTTGAGTCTCTAAGTCATTATGTATTATATAGCATGTTGTTCTTGATCCTCCAAGTTATTCATAATTAATGAATAATATAATAAAACCCTTCATATCATCAGTGTTAAGATAGTAAAGTGATTTATGTACTCAAATAAGTGAAGATATCTTATTATGTTCTCATTTTAAGTACTTGGAAACTGAGACAAGGATAAACGAAAAGGTTTACATTTTTTGAAGAGCACAGACTGGAATTACATACATGACGTAGACTTTATAGAGTACTCCCTCTTACCAGAGCATAAAGATTTACACATCTGCTCAGATGACGTCCCAGGTGTTTAATCTATACTGTAGAAATACACTAGAACTGCTATTTCCATTACGTTATTGCTATAGTGCCCCTTAGACTCATACTTTAGTTTCCTTCTATGTAACATAAATGGGAGAGGTTAATCATTTTACTACTCCAGTTCTCTGTAGAATCCTCTGTAGAGTACATTTATATTTGGTGTCTTGTAAATATTGCACATGACAGAAACTTGTAAAAAAGGAAGACACAAGGCTTTCAGAGATATGGTCAGATTAAAATAGCAGTAAAATAACCACAGGACACAGATTTTTTTGCCATTCTTGGGTTTGTTTGTTTAGGTTCTATTTTTCCTTTTTTTTTTTTTTTTTAGACTATTGTCTAAATTGGAGCTTTAGCTGCTCATACAATCAGATTTAAATTGTGCTTGCCATCTCTTTTATAATTTTCATTCAGTAATTTAAATGTCATTTCTCGGTAATAAATAACTGGGACAAAAGGAAACTATTGCATAGCTGAATGGTGTTTAAAGGCATGAAGATAAACAAATTCTATTGTAATTATGCCAGGGGCATAATTTTGACTGTTCTGCTCTGCCTTCTATAATTAGTTTTGAAAGCAAATACTGTTACAGTCAACCACGAAATGAAGTGGAGGAGCTGAGTTTATTAGAGATTAATAAATTCTCCATGAACATTCCTAAAAAGCTACTGAACCCTTAAGTATAGATTATAGGTCAAAACACACTGCCAGTACTTTCTCAGAGGGCAAGAAATTGAGTACACTATATCTATTAACTAAAATGAGAGTGAATAAAGGGCTGTCGAATGTTAATGGAAAATTTTAACAAATTACACCACAGAAAAAGATGTGTGGTATTTTTATTACAACATTTAAATGTATTTTAACAGTCTTATAACTGTGATGTTTTGAGATAAAACCCACAACTCTCATTACTAAAATTCATTGCAGCAATATGTGCATGTTTAAGTAGTATTGCTCATTTATAAAGACATTTAAATGTAATTTTCTGAAAAATTCTAAGCTATATTACCAAACTATATAAAACACATTTAAAACGGTGTCTCTTTCCATCCAGTGACTTTCTAAAGAGAAGTGTCAGCTAGCAATGCTTTCACTTCTCTTTTCATAAACCGCAGACTGAATACAAAAATTATAACAATATTGTGTAAGTTTTTTGGAATATACATCTATATACAATATACTGCAAGCCTTGATCACTGCATCGTATAGAGCAATATCAAATAAAAATGGATACCTAGTAGGGAGAAGAGAATTTAACAACATGCTTCCTTCTTCATGAGCTGAAAGACACTCATAGTAGCTTTCTCTTCTGCTTCAGCCTTTAAATATTTTGTTTCCCATAACAAGTTTCTCTCTGTTGATATAGCTAATTTCCAGGCAACTGCTTGAAGTTTTCAAAAGATCAGAAGGAAATTGCCCTGTATTTTTGAATTGGTTATCATAATTGACATCTTCAATCAAACCATTCTTATCTTGTATTATACACTATAAGCACGGAAGCATTAAACAATATATATTTTGTAAAGCTGACATCAGGCAAACCCCATAGACACAATCTAAGACTTGACTTCCCATTCTCTTATACTGTCATCTAAATTAATTTTGTGTATCAAATGATAATTAACTTCATTTTTCAACTCTGCAACTGTTTATGTTGCAAAACTGGTCACTGTTGCTCTGAACAACAACAACAAAAATAGTGCCCCCAAACTGACTAATAAAAACCCAAATAAATCATATTAATTAGAATAAATATTGAGAAATGACTCTGAGATTGGTAGCCAAGCCCAATAAAGGTATTCTTCTTTACTGTAACAAAACAGGCATTAATGTTCTTTTTTGAGATGTTTTCTAATTTTTATGCTCCTCTGACAGTCTAGTCTTAATCTCATTTTTAGTAAAAGCCCTTAGAAATAAGGTAGATTCACATCTTCACATCTTTTCTGTGAGACCTCAGTTTGGTCAAGAAACAAGAAAAATAATTTCAAGGACAGAAATTACAGAATGTCAAACTGTCCATGAGAAAAATGTGGAAGATGATTCTAGGTTATTAAGAAAGAAACTTCTGAAAAGACAAAGAGAGGATGGAAGCAGGATAAAAGAGACTGAACTTTGTTCTGAGAGTGACAAAGATGGATAACAACATTCTCATGATGAGATTGAAGCTCTCCTATGTAAGTTTATGATTTCAGAGTGTGAGTGTCCAAGAAGAGCATTTAAATATATATTTGGTCATTTTTTTTCAATTCATTACATATATATGTATATACATACTTTCACTGATTGCAGAGACAGACACCAATAAATGCTGGTTTTCCTTTATTTATGTTTTACCACTCTTGTAATTGCTGCAAACTGGACAAGACTAGGGACAAATATTGAATGGGAATTCTCTCACTTTTCCTGTTGATTTTGCTTATGTCTGAACAGCTAAATGTATTCAGTCTTGGGCTGTCTCCCTGGTTCATAAAGTACAGCTTACTCTAAATTGCTTAAGACTGTTCTTTCTTCTAAAGGAGAGAGTCATATCCATTGTAACATGTCATTTGACTCATTATGTATCTCATAGAATGAAAATTTTACTCACACTTGCATTGATTTAACAAGGTGTTTTTCACAGTCAGGATGAAGAAAAAGCTAAATTTCTGGATGTTAAGGACTACCATCTCCAAATTTCTTAAATTTTGTGTAAATGAAATGATTAATATTTCTCCTAGAATACGTCAAATGACAATACTAAATTGGATGAAACACTGCTTTACATGCTACTAAGTAATTTACTAAAGATAGCTGTCTCATAATATGCTCTTTTAAGTGCAGCATTCTTTTATACAGCAACATTTACTTATTTCTTGCTCCTCACCTATGCCATCTGTGCTATTATAGTGAAGTCAGAATGGATGAAAGACTGCATATACTAAAGTAAACAGATCTCATTTTGAAGGATTCAGACTTCTACTACTTGCAAATTGCTTATGTATGTTCAGATATAGGTGAATTTTACAACTTGAAATCGAGTATAGAATGATAAAATCTCACTGAAGTGAAAAAGAAACACTATCCTCAGCCTCTCCACCTCCTACTCCTATTTGACAACTTTAAGGAGAAGACAAGAGACTTGAATAAACTGTGTAGATTAACCTCTAGTATGGAGGAATGCTTTTTCTTGCTGTTTAAGCAACTGCAACTCTAATTTACCACACTGTTATCAACACTTAACTTTTTATCACCCTAAAGCCACTAGACGTGAATCTACCTTATTTCTAAGGGCTTTTACTAAAAATGAGATTAAGACCAGACTGTCAGAGGGGCATAAATCCGTGTAGCAGCTCTGTTAGCTCCAGTGGAAGTTACTCAGGACTCCTAAACCACACAGTACTTTAGAATGAAACTGTGAAATAACACTCCTCAGATGGATTCTATGAACTCCTTACTTGGGTTGCAGTGTGAAGTCATCAGCAGTCTTTTTCAGTCAGTAATATTTTTCGATACTGATTTTGTGTATGATGTGAAAGGGTCACAACTATACATAACCAGAGGACGGTGGCAACAAAAACAAAGTGGATAAAATGCTTCAATCTGGATCTTGACGCTATCTCCTCATAAATCTAAAGCATCTCACACTCCCTTCTGCATGCACAACTCTACATTTAGTACGCACTTTAAAACATAATATGTCTTTATATAATCTAATTTTGTGAGATATTATATCTCATAGGGAAACTGTAAGTTGTAGATCTTTTCCCAAAGTCCCAATATATTTCTCTTTCTGTATATGCATGGCTATTACTCCATGAATTATTGTCAATCACTTTGGAGTAACTCAATGAATTTAGCCCACCCACTCCACAGAGGACTGGATTTCTACATCTCTGGAGAAATACAAGTCATTACCCCTAGACAGCTATTTTTTTTTCTTTCTTCTTTTTAGATGCTTTTTGTAATTGAAAACAACTTGTGACTGGCAGGATTTGTGTGTGCATGTTTTGAGTTTTGGAGATTTTCTTAATTTTTTCCTGTGTCAACTGTTGTTATAATTATGTTTCATTACTGTAGAACTTTATGTGCAGGCATGAATCCAAGCTCACTTCAGTGCACAAAATGGTACTACATTACAGTATATGCAACAAGCGAATTCAGCAAGTGTAGGTTTTGTATTAACCTCAAAGGTCAGAAAATTGGCACAGTAGGATGGAAGTGACTCAATAGGACCATTTAAACTGAGAGGAGTGATTGGGTGATTCACAGGAGTATATAGCATATTGTTTGAGTACAACTTAGTCATTATGCAAAATATTTACTGAATATAACTGAAGACTGTATCTGGTTGTCAGGAGAAATGCACTGTCATTATTTTTTTTATGTATATATACAGGTGAGCAGTACTATATATATGTGAGCTTTAGAACTCAGTGCAAGTATAATTTTCTGTGTTTCCTGATACTGTAACTTTCTTCTTTTGGTGAGATTAGAAATAATTGGCATTTAGATAACAAGAATACACAGAAGACCATCTTTTCAAAAAAAGATACATTTATTAGCCAGGTAGTTTCAAATCTAAAATCTAACATAACTGTAAAGAGGAGTGTCTGGAGTTCACTGCAGCTGCTAAAATATGTTTAGATTTCTATGTAAGGTCAAAAAATATGCCCTTAAATATATTGATCTGCAGTGAATAAACATTCAGAAATTTAGATCCTGAAAACGCATATATAATTGAATGTTTGTTAAAGCCCAAATCAAAAGTATATGAAATCATTGTACACCCTCCAAAGAAAAAGGTAAAAACTTGCATTTAGAAATTTATTGTTTACTAGACTTTTCATCATCTTTTTACATCATTCATATCTGAAACACTGAAAAAATTGTAGTAAAATTCATAAAGCAGAAAAGTAAACATATCTTTCTTTCAGTATAGGACAAAATCCTAAAATAAAATAGTAGAGGGTGTGACAGTTGAGTCTAGTCTGTATATTTTATTCAGTTTTAATCTATATCTATGTATGTGTGAAGGTGTTCGTATATATAAGGTACATATACATATAAAGAACAAATCGTTAGAAGAGCAATAAAATTTTCAATCAAATAATTACACTAAGTGTATTTTTTTCAATGAGTAGTCCATTTCAGTCAACAGAATAACTAACTGGACTTTGCATTGCACCTTTTCTTGAATAAAGACCAATGCACAGATGCATAGTTGCAGGATCTAATCAAAATTTTGAGAGGTTTCAGTTGCTTGATCACTTCCTTTCAGTTTCCAAAAGTAAATCTCTTTTTATGCCAAAACATTTTCTGAAAGGTCTATATTTTTTATGTGTGTTCAAAACTAAATGTTTCTGGCAAGAAACCACTGTCCTTATCTTCAATTAGAGATATAGGTAATAATCTAATTTACTTCCTCACATCAAAGAAGTATATCACTGAATAAATTGTATCAGCTTGTGGACTCACTTGATAAGATAAGCAAATGAGAGTCTTCAAATTTATAGTGCACTGCATTGCAGAATTAGTTGTTTGAGGTAAGATAAATGAAAAAAAGAAACCCACTGGAAAAAAATAACAAATTGTTGAAAGGAGAAAACTAACAGTTTTTGAAACTTGAATGACACTATTTAAAAGTATAAGAATGGAAAATATGTATTATGTATATACAAAGATGACATAAGTTCTGAGAAAAAGAAAAGAGGTCAGACAGAAAGATACTGGCAAAATGCATAAAGTGAAATCTCTCATTGAATTAATAATAGAAAACAAATACTTGTTCAAAATAACTCTAGCCTAAATTTTAAAGTAACAAATGTTCTAAAGATATTCCTATGTCTGAATCATGGGATGGAAAAATTTTTCATGAAAAGTTCTTCTTTTTCAAGAGATCGGTCCCAAAATGCTTCTAAGGTCAGTTTCTCATGACCCTTCTGCTTCATAAACACTGAATGAATACATTTCCAAAGCACAGCATTAACTTTTGCAATTGACTTTTCAGAGAATGTTCTTCTACTTTCTGTTTTCTCTTGTCTGTTTGTTTGTTTGTTTGTCTTGAAGTGTAAACCCTTAATCGTCTCTGTTTAGACTTCAACTTTTTACTTCTGACGGTGCTCCTTTTAGCCATTTATTAACACTTTGATGCAGCCAGAATTCAAACAACACTTGGATGCTGAACTGATCCTGAGGATTTCACATGGAAGAAATTCGTATTTCAGTCAAGGTATTTTGCAATGAAAAGAGAAAAAAGGAAAATATAATAGGTCCATGCAAGGCATGCTTTTATAAGTAGCTATTTATTTATGAAATATTGTAAAGTGAAACACAGAGAGTATATATGTAAATATATATAAATACATGTGTTTATATATATGCAGCATTTATTTTCATACACATAGCATAGATTCATACACATGCTGTGACTCTGGCTACATTTTGATTTTCCTGCCTCATGACTGAGTAATTAGTATTGTAATATATCTAAATTCCATCTGTGAAAAACATAAGGGTTTTTTTTTCTGTTGATTTCTGTAATCAGTGTTTGTTCTAACTCTAGGAAGTCACTTGTAACTTTATTTACTTTATACCCAATTGATTAAAGAATTATACCTTCTGTAGTTATATAAATATACAACCTGTTACATAATTATATAGCTATAAGTATATATAGATTGTTTCATTCCTGTAGCCAACATTTTTTCTTTAAGAAAATTGATTTCTTCCTGGTTGGGTTGAAAGACATGCTGAAACACAAGGAAATTAGAAATAAAAACTTTGAAAAGAAATGTACAAATATAGACATATAATTATTTAATTTCAAGGAAAACTACCAATTTTTGTTCCAAGTAAAAAAATATTTTGACACAACTATTGCTTATATTCTTAAGGTAATATTTTAGTATTTTTCAGTTCTGATATTTAAAATTTCAAAATGCGTAATAGATTCTTTTCATGTTACTTGACTCTTTTATCTAACCTCAAATTTATTAAGAAAATGAGAATTTCCTTATGTTGCCTTTTTTAATTGAAGTAGGAGGTATTCAAACTTTGCTGGTTTTGCATCAGGAATAATGAAAACATGGAATTTCCACCAAAATGTATAAACAAATAAAAAGAAACCTCCAAACTTGTGAAAATCAGTACCTCCTAAATTTTAGTCTAAACTGGTAGAGGAAGAATGTAGAAATTGCAGGGTGGAGAGGGGGGAAAGTCATTTGAAATTGTCTCTATAGGTTACCTAGTCCAATTTCTTGTTTAAAGAAGAGCCAATTCCAAAATTACTCATCATATTGCAGTGCTAATGAGAAATGTTTATCCCTGATCAGTTAGCCATTCACTTTTAATAACAGATTGGCAGCAGGAAACATGCAGCAATCAATGCTCAAAACTGAGTTGTATATGCAAGTTCATAAAAACCTAATATAGCTCATCAGCCTAAAAGTTTAGCTTTGGCATTCACTCTACACAGATCTTGAGTCAAATGATTGCTTGAAGGCCTCATAAAGCATTTGTAATAAGGATAAGGACTGTCCCTTTGTATCCTGAGTTTATCTTCAATGCCTACAGCATAAGAATGAACTCTTTACCAGTCACTGAAGAGCATATTAATCTAAAAGGCTAAGTACTATTTACCAAGCTTTAAAATTTCTTCTGAAGTTTTCAAATGAGATCTTGATTAACTTTGGGAAAATCATTTATGAATTGATCAGAGTCTACTAAAACTGAATAGTAATGAAATCATGTACCTATATATATAACAACTTTAATTATCACATCAGCTCTTTAAAATGAGTTCACATGTTATCCAAAAGCAGTCCTTGAAGCTATGTCCTCCCATCTGTTTTTAAAAAACTAATTTTTATTTTGTTGTCTCATCAAAATATGGAAAGTATGAGTTGGATTCTGTGGAAAAGGTGTCTGGTGAGGGACCTTGCACATGTAGAAAATGAAGTCAGGTATTTGCTATGACTTTCCTGAATTTGGTTATCACTACACTAATCTAAAAAAGAAAGTATGGACTTGATTTAGACTAGTTCAACACAGATAAAAATATCATTCCATGAAGCAGGCCATCTTGATTTACAACCCTGTAATAAGTGCAATTTTGCCCAGCCAAAGGCTGTCATAGAAAACACAAGCATGTGTGTTCCACTAAGCAGTGAAATTGGATGATCTTAGAGGCCTCTTCTAACCTTCAGGATTCTATGATTCTATGAAACTTGTGGTAAAAAAAAAAAAAAATTGCTGTTGTAATTGAGTGACAGGATAATATCAACATATTAATAACAATTTTATTGATTCGTCTGGACACAAATATTTGGCATTCAGGTAGCGTCATCAATTACAAAGTCCAACATAATTATAACAAAATAACATACATACATTTCTCTTCTTCTGCATTCAGAGCTATATATGAGCAATAAATAAATACTGACATCAAAAATAATTTACCTTATTCTACTTTTTAATGTTATCCTAAAGCATTAATGTATAAATATGTTACTGTAATTCCTCCAAAAACAAGGAAAAGCAGACAACATTAAAATCAACAACTTAAAAACAAGTGTTTCTTATCTATCTCCTGTATTATACATAGAACCCAGACAGACCAGAACTCAGGTCTACCGCATAACCCATCAAAAATGTCCAAAATAGAGATAGAGATGTGGAGAATATTTTAGGTATTAGTTATGTAAGTATTATTATTTTTAAAATTTTGTTAGCAGAATATTTGAGAATTAATAATAGCATGGTTTTCCATAAAAATGTAACAGATGATGAGAAATAATTCCAGTGGATTTGCCAGAATTAGGTTTACAGTTGGACTTGATAATCTTAAGTGTCTTTTCCAATCTGAATAATTCTAAGATTCTATGCTTTATGATGAATTTAAATTTGCAGCTGGAAGGACTCAACAGTTCAATACTGTCAGAATAAGGGAAAAAAAAGTTTTTGTTTTGTTTTGTTTTTTTTTCCTCTTAGATTAGTGAATTGTATCAGTAGTCATGGAAGAATTTAAGAGCAATAAAACTACACCATGCAGTGACATAAATTTTAAATTTTATTTCTAAGTAGGATAGATACACCAGGCTAAATAACAGTTGGTGTTTTAAAATCTACTCCCACAGCGTGTACAGAATACACATTAACACTGAAGATCATCGGTGCTGCACCAGTCCAGCTGTGACCAGCACTGAAGATAGAGGAGAAAAGGATGCTCTCTCTAATCAGTCAGTGTGCAGAAACCTGCCTGGCAAACTGATTTCCGCAACAAACACACCTCAGGCTCAGCTTCTCCATAGGTCTGGATATCCATGGACTTGCTCCGTTACTGAGTGACTCTTCCTGCCTTCTCACTTAAGCAGTCATGACTGGCAGAAGTCAACGGCCTTACTGATCGCAACACTCCAGGTCAGCCCTTTCACTTTATCCATGTCTAAAGTCAAATAGCTGATATTTCCTGGTTACTAGTGGCTTTTGACTCTGCTCTCTACTCTCACTGCCCCCAAGTAGGTTACTAAGATGCAAAACTGTAACAAGTCCTTCTCTTATTTCCTTCCTGTGCATATGCAGATGAAACTCAGCTCCCCATAACAATTTTCTGTGCTTGCTTTGTGCTTTCCCAGTCTGTACCAAACCTATCTAATGAGTTAGAGGTAAGAAGATGTAAGCAAACTCTCACTTATCTGAGTACTACCTTCATAAAGTGTCACCTTGTGTCCTCATTTGAGTACAGGATATCAATGCCACTTGTAACTAAACGGGCAGACACAAGAGAATTCGATCAGGTGGGGAGAATAAAGTAAATGGGCTGCCAGTTTTTCATGGCCATTAATACAGTTGGTTCTAGCTGAAATGTATTACTTCACCCTTGAAATATCTGATTTGAAGGATCTCCTAGTTATCTCCTGTTCACAGCTAGAGTGTACAGCATGACCTTTAAGTCAGCCAGTGCTCTGCTCATCTGGTAGTTATTTGATGCACAGAAGCTCGCAAGAATTATAGTAGGAGGGAATCATTGAACTCAAGAAATTATAACAGTTCACAGTAATTTCAACATAAGCGTTGAATAAGCACCTTTTGAATGCAGACGTGCTAACTTGCTAAATGAAGTTCTGGTAATAAAAACAACTCCCAGTGATTTAACTCAGAAGATCATTCATACAATATACTCAATTCATAGCAGGTGTACCCTCCTCCTGACAGCTTTGACAATCATAAGCTCCTCCTTGCACCTATTTTGTCACTTCTGTTAACACTCAGAGAGACTCAGAGACCTATCAATCTTTTTGTTCTAACAAATATCTAATAAGAATTATTTGCTTTTACACAGGCCCTTCTAATTTTGATAGGGGAGGAAAACTGAGAAAGAAAAATCTAGTATTCATTTAGTTAAAATACCTTTTTCATTAAGAGTATACTACTCTGATATAGCGTAATAATATAGGTGCCTAGTTGAGCTGCCATCGTATTAATTTATTTATTTTTTTATTCCTCCTTGGTAAATATCCACTGTTTGGTCTGTGCTTGACTGGAGTTTGGACAGATAACAATCCAACATTTCTGAACTGGTGAATGGAAGTTACTGGACATTCTGTCTTATGCCTTTCTTGCAATAATTCTGCATTTGGACAAACATGGAGATGCACCATACTCATTAAATAAGAAACTCTAATAAATATGCACCTGCACTGCTACATGCAAACCTTCAGCTGAATCAGTTGCTATTCCCAGCTATTAATTAAATAGCAGAATTTCTATATTTGGGACAAAAAAATCTGTACCAGAGCATCTGTTCACTTTTCTTGAAATGCATTTTGTATTTTCCAGTACAATTATGTGAGAAATTGATTGTACTCAGAAAGCACAATTGTACATCAAAAAAACATGCCATGTTGGACTAGCTCTTTGGCCACATTTGAATAGATAGTAAAAGATTTAATAATAGTCCACAGTGCAAGAATTTGAGTGATGCTCAAATTAAAGCCAGGAAAATTTATGGGACATGGAGCTTTTCTTAAGTGAGAGAAGGATTGTAAAAACTAAATGTTATTTTAATGGCTGTTTTTCAACCAGTAATCTTCTAGTTCTGAAAACTGGAACTGTCAAAGGAATTGATGCATATCTCAGAACCACAGAATCATAGAATATCCTGAGCTGGAAGGGACCCACAAGGATCATTGAGTCCAGCTCCTGGATATGAACAGGACAGCCCCAAGACTCCCACCATGTGCCAGAGAGCATTGTCCAAAGGTTTCTTAAAATCTGTTAGACTTGATGCTGTGACTAGTTCCCCGGGGGGGGGGCTGTTCCAGTGCCCAACCACCCTCTGGGTGAAGAACCTTTTCCTTATATTCAACCTAAACCTCCCCTGACACAGCTTCATGCCATTCCTTAGGGTCCTATTGCTTTTCATTAGAGAGAAGAAAGGACTTGCACCAAGTTTTCTGAGTTCTTCATGCTCTTTTCAGGGCATGCAGTAGAGGAGGATGAAAGGTCAGCAGATGTTTTTATTACACTCATTCTCCCTTCCAAGGAACATAACACATTAGTATCAGTGAGATCCAAGAATATCAGTACTTGATTTCATCTGTTTCTTCAGCATTGCATCCCACAAACTCACAGATAAACTCTGAAGTTATACTACCTTTTCAAGCTACACTTCTTGTGTACCCTTCCACTAAATCATGAAAAAAAAAAATAAAAAAGCTTATTTCAATCTTTTTCTTGGGATATGTACTTTTTCTTCGGTGAGAATTCTTATTTTGTGCTCTCTGAAATATCCTGCCACTGTTCAGTTCAACCTTGGGGTTAGTCTGCTACTCAGAAACAATTGCAACATTCCCTATAAATACTGTTCTCAAACATAGATGGATTTTATGCTTTTATTAGCAGAATTCCATAATCTAGGAATATTTCATTTGTGCTTAATGATGTGATGCAGTAGAGAGTTTATAACAAGAAAATTTAGCTGTTCAGGGTGAAGGAATTCTTCTGTCTATTCATTATTACTTAAATTGACTGTTTGGTTTTCTAATTGAATGAGTCTTTGCAATTACTAAGAACTCATAGATGATAAGCCTTCTTGGCTTCCAGTGAAGTCAGTCACTTGATCCTGAAATCCTGTCTGCAACGGCAAATCATGTGTAAGTTAATGAAATCTTTGCATTGGCTTCAATGGGTTCTGTATGATTGCACAAGGAAGTAAACAGAGTTATATCCTGCCTACTGTCCTAAGAGAAATTATTAAAAAATATTCTCTTGACATGTTGAATGTTCTTTAATATTCTGTTGAATATATTCTGGTCAAAGCTTACTAAAATATAAAATATAAAATGCCAGTTTCATTTTATATAAAAAGAAGAATGCCACAGTGGAATTTTAGCCAGGTATCACAACAGACACAGAAATGAAACAGGAAATTAAAATTAATGAGGCGAGACTTTTCTCTTATTCCAATGTATTTTTAATTCCTATTTCAAAAGGGAGTATGAGCTAAAAAGCCCTCCAGGTTTATGCAACAGTAGGACACAGAAGCTTGCTCTTGGCTTCATTAAGTTTGTCCAGCCTAGAGATGTGTGCTTGAGCCTGGGTACACACACACACAAATACATACAAAGTATACTTCTTGTTTAAATGAAATTTCCCTAGAGGCTTTTTTGTGTAAGAGAAATCTTTTGCCTTAGTGCACTACCAGTCCTTCATTTCCAGTCATAATGAGCTATTTTACTTTGTATTCTGTTGTTGAAGTTTTTATGAGAATCTTTGCTCTTCCATATGGATAAGTACTTTATGATTTTCATTCTTCATTGATTTAAAGGTCATTATCGGTTCTAGTTATTTTGCCCATAGCTCTTTTTTGTTTTCATGCAACTTTCCAGTCCTTCACTGACCTTTGAAAAACTTATGAAAGTTACGGTAATTTTTTTTATCTGAATTCATAGGCTTTGAAGCATAACTGTCTTCTATCATACATTTGTAACCTAGCCTTTAGGAACTGTGAATCATATTCCTATTTAAAACAAGTTTAATGCAGAAATGCAATTATTAAAGAAATGTGAACTAACTTAAACCTCGTTTGAGGCATTAACCTTCCCATATATTCATCCACTTTGACTGCACAAGTGCTGCCTTAATTTTTTGTTGCCTGTCAGTAGAAAAGTATACCATCAATATGCAATAATTTGAAGAAATGATGTATTGTGCTGATGGGCAGAAACACAGATTGCTCTCTCTGAATACAAACTATTGAGCAGTTTCTATGTTATGTTGTCCATTTACTTCAATGAGAACATTTTTTAATGCCAAATAACAATATAAGCCTCAGTATTCTCAGCGTGTGATTGGTTTATGTTGGTTTTTCTTTGTTTTCTTTCTTCCTTTTTTTTTTTTTAATTTTTTAAATGTTGCTATATCTGGGGATTTCTAATCACAGATACTACATGTCTTAAGATGATGTCAATTTAAAATTCCATTATATTGGCAAGTCAGGATTCAGCTGCTGTGATATAGGAGCAAGGGTATAACCCAGAGTGATGTACAATGGTCTCTTGTTTATGTATCAGAAGGAAAGTCAAAGCCAACAGCTAATAAGTTAATAGTTTATGAATACCTCGGACAATTTAAAAAAAAACCAAAAAAAACCAAACAAACAAACCACAACGCTGATAACAAACACAGCTTGCTTTTCTTCTTTCTCCTCTGAAATCGGGGTTCAAAAGAATTTGATACAACACAGAGTACATTCTGTCCTTTTTTACTTGCTGAAAATGTGAAATAAATATATTTGTTTGAATGAAGGAGCTTACTTTACTAAGATTTTTAATCACGGAATGTATGGTGATTTGGGGTTCTCTTTCATCTCCTCTCTCTCTCTCTAATGTTGAATGCAAAGCTCTTTTGGGAAATCCAGCTGATCTACAGAAGATTATTTCAAGTAACAACAAAAATACCATATGTCACTTGCTGCTGTGCTGACAAAAGCAAATTCTAGTCAGAAAGGCAAGGAGCTTAAACAAAGGAAAGGCCAGCAACATGATCAAAGGGTTAGTGCAGTTAAATTAATTTTAGTCACTTCTAATACAGTGCAATACAGTATAAATCCAGTTTTCACATCCAGCAAATGGTATATACCCCCTGCCACCACAGTCCTGGAAAAAAAGAGGGCTTTGGTATGGCAATTGAATCTATTTCTGTGGGACTACAGAGAAAAAGCAGTAGAGGGAAAAAAAAAAAAAAGCCATCTTTGGTCCAGAAGGATTTCTAGCTAGGCAAATATTACATGATCCCCATTAATATAATCCCCTTTTACTCTCACCTCTTCAAGTAGAGCTTTTGAGCAGCTATCACAAGGGAACTGAGAAACTGGCAAATACAAGATGAATCAGGTCACAGTCATGCTTTTATAATGGTGCTGACAATGTTTTGACCTTCATGTATTGGCAGGTAGTTTATTTTCACCAGCAGTCAAAGCTTTTGTTGTCGAAAACCGTCAGTAGTATCTCCATTCATTGTGCACTTTGAGGATGTAGGTAAATTTATTTCAATGGATTAGCAATGGGAGAAAAAACATACTCATAATTTAAATTTTAAATAATAGTATGACAGAGAAAATGGTCCTTGAATAGTCTTATGACTTATAAAATCACAGTTAATAGTTAACCACCAGTCTAAAGAGAAATCAAAATCTTCATAAAGACATCACATGGAAACAGATCAATTAACATTTGTTTTAATTTTAGGCATTAGAAGGAATGTTGTTTCCCC
>NW_020957168.1:0-5373 GCF_003031625.1 Empidonax traillii | reverse complement strand
AGTGCAGGAGAAGTTATAATTTTTGCACTGTTTTAATAACTGTATTTTTTATTTTAAATTTGCCAAGAAATACAAGTTTGGTTTGTTGGGGGTTTTTTTAATGGGCATGGGAAGGTACATTTAAAACATAAAAAGATTATTATTTCTTCCTAATTTTCATGAATCAAGGAATGAAAAGTAAAGTCTTTCCTTTTGTGTTTCATCATGGACAAGTATGAAACTGAGGGTGCAAAAAGGCTTCTAACTTTGACAGCTTAACTGTGAGCACTGGGGCAAGGAAAATAGTGAGTATAAACAAGCTATGTCATCCTAATTTGTGATTTATTCTCTATGCTGTTTTCCCCCAGTAGGCAGCTGTACATGTACTGCTCTTGCCTAGGGTGGATTTAATTTGCTTCATTGTTTTGCTGTGTTTCAAACTTGTGACCAAACCATTGTTTTAATTATTGCCGAGCAGCACTTGCACCATTATCTCACTCTGCTCCCCTCAGAATTGGACAAGAAGCTGGGAGGGGACACAGCCAGAACTCCTGACCCCAGCTGTCCAACAGGACATTCTATGCCCTGTGGTGCCATGCTCAGCAATATAAGGGATATTTTTTCTAGACAAGTAGCTGCCCACAGGTTCTGTGGACATTATGTGTGGCCATTCGTCTGCTGAGGGGACACAGTGAATGGTCACTTTGGGTTTTTATTTTGGTTTGGTTTTCTTACTTATTAGCTTGACTTTGTCTCTGCCCATGAGTTTTTCTCACTTTTGTCCTTCCAACTCTCTCCCCCATCCTGCTGCATGAGAGTAAATGAGTGTCTCCCCCTGGCTGGGGTCGACCTACCACTGGATGACTTTTACAGACAAAAACAATGTTAAAATTTTCCTTTTTTTTTTTTTTTTTTTTTTCCCAGATGTCAAAATAACTTTTATGTTCAGTCTGAGAGTTTGGTCACCCAAGCCATCATTTTACTTACTGTTTCCTACAAAAAAGACAAACTCACAGAGGAGTTGTAATAACAAAGCTGCTATGAGCAGAGCCATTTTCACCCTGAGAAAAGAGTTGTGATAAATGTATATATTAGATGAGAGCTCAAGGTAAATGGTAACTTTAAGAGGAAGCTAAACAATAGATTTAACACCCTTTCAGAGATCCTCACGAGGGCTGGTATAAATGACACAGAAACTACAGAAAACCTTAAGCTGAAGTGCTAGGTATAAACTAGATAATTTTAAAATGCTTCTGAAAATGGCCTGACATACTTGCTCTTTGACATTCAAGTCCCTTTCTAAGTGCTGCTCATTGCATTTAAATTCCTGGATTTCCATTTCACCAGAAAGATCAAGGTAATAAATGCTTTCTGCCTGGATTTTGATTCTACGTGTCTTTTTCCATATAAGATTGAGGGAGAAAAGTGTGAGTTGGGAGCATGTTAGGCTCATTACATTCAAAGTACATTGTATTTCACCTTAAAGGAGAAAGGGAAACCTAGGAGCACGATGTTGTTCCTCAGGGTTGCAGTCCACATGTATCTCCTCCAGTGAGACAATGCCCTGCCTTTTCCATTAGAGCTTCCAGAAGAACTGTAAGTCAATGCACAGCTTGAAAACATATATATGGTCACAACTAACATTTCCACAGTCTCAGAGAGCTGCTGCTGCATACCTAATTACATGTGTACTCTATTATGTATTAACGAGAGATAAAATACTTTACATACTTTTGGCAGGTTCTGTTTTAAAGAAAAATTGTGAAGATAAATACTTAATTTAAGTATTATTTACCATATCAAGTAGAGACATTTGTAGTCATATGCGTTGCTACAGGACTAAGAAAAATATGTGATCATTGTAATTTGCATAAGTATGTAGTCACTGCCTCAAGAAAACCTTAAAAGGAACATATAAAGTATTCATATTTTTACTTAAAATAACATTAAAAATGCATGCATCTTCATTACATTGGCTCATTAATATTTTCAATTTATTCATACTGTATTCTCTGTCTTATTTTTAGCTTACATTTTATTATTTAATAATATCATACCAAGCCTGAAGTTTCCATTTTACCAATCTAAAACTCAATGCAGTTAATGAGTAGATGGGCTTTAAAATACTTTTAATCAAACAGGCCTCTCTCATGTTCTCCAGGCAGAAGGATACATTAAAATATATAAATTCTTAACATACTGAAATTGACTGTGTAACTGGGATTAATTCTAGATATACTTCAACAAAGTATAACAAATTTTATTATTTGGCAGACATAGGTCAGCATACTATAAATATACAGTTCATTTATATCAGCTGATGAATGATGTGGCTCGTTCACTGGAGTTGTTACATTTTATGCCAGTTAGATAAAACAATCTAAAAGCAAAGAGTGTCTATAAGCAGCTCTGGCATTTAGCTTAGCTGGAATATGTAAAGTATCCAAATAGGAAAACTGTGAGACCCTCAAGTTTTTTTAAGAAGGGAAAATATCGCATATCTCACAGCAGAACAGCAAAAATAAAATCCTTCTTGGGGAAATCCAGCGGACACTACCTTAATTTTCTTCCTAGATTCTAATCATAGAAGCATTTTCTCAAGGCTTTGGCTTTTGTAAACCAAGAGCTAAATAAAGAGGCAGAGTTATACTCAGTTCAGTTGTAGAATGATAGAGTATGCCTGAACTAAGTCAAAATTAATTTAATTTCTGCTGACAATACTCAATTTAAAATGTCTAAAGGGGAAAAAATAAGGAAAATAGAAATAAAAATATTTGCAAAATATTTGGCAAAAATTATATCACATGTCCACTTTTAATTACCTTGCAATCTGGGCTTTTAGTGTACTTTAGAATGGAAAATTGCTTCATTCAAGGCCAATATGAATAATTCTTTTTCACATAATGGATTAAATGTGTTCTAACCTGTGCTTCAACCTTTCACCTGCCATCAAAATCCTATCGAAGATTCTTCAAAAAAGAATATTAGTTTGTACAAATGTCTCCAGGTAGTTCTCTGACTTTTAGATGAATTTAAATGCCATTCAGGAGAATTTGGTACTTTGCAAATTCTGGATCACATAGGGTTTTATTTTGTAAAATTGTAGTCATCTCAGGTAGTTTAGACTGAGATATGCTCTCCAAATAGAATTTCAAGTAAGTACACCTTTTTAATGTATGCTGTATATAGAAAGATATACAAGGGAATACTGGCATATGCTGTGTGATTTAAACTAAAGAGGAATGTTTAATTTACATTTAGGGGCCCCATGTTTTCTCACCCAATCTCAGAAACATTGGAATATTTGAAATATAGTATAAATGGCATGATAAATACTTGTTTTAGGCCTAATAGTGAATTTTCTGGGCTTGGGATGCTCACCTCACTGTCTGGGACTAACAGAATCTCAGACCTGTTCCCTTTGTCAAGAATTATTATATTATATTCCACTCACACCACATATAGTATGAGAGTGCTAAGATATATTCTTGTAACTGCCTATGTTAATGTCCTTTGTGTGGTATTATATATTTTAAATATACTTCAAAGAAGCTCAGGTATTAAAGTATATTCATTATTTCATATGTATTGACGTATTGTTCCTGCTACTGTTTTGGTGTCCAGGATTAATTAAATTTTCACTATACAGTCGTTCTCCTCCAACAGCAGGAGCACACTTCCTTTTGCTAGATACATGCCACCTCTTAGTAGTTTTTACGTCATGCTAGCATTTCTTCCAATTTCCAGTTGTTTCTGTATGTCATATGTCACTGGTATTTCTGATAGCTGCCTTCAAAGCTTACTTTTTTTTTTTTTCTTACTGATGCCTCTCTCCTAGATATTGCTATGCTTTTTTCCCCTTCTTTTTGCAAAAGTTTAAATTATTTAAACCTTAATTTAGAAACCATTTTAAATACAAGTATATTTAAAATTACCTCTAAAACTTAGTTAAAACTTTAAGAAGTATAGGAATTTTATTTCCTTTCTCCCAAATATCAATAATAATTTTATTTTTTTGAGAATATCCAGCTGAGTTTATATATGTTAATTTTTACTTAATAGCTTTTAAATATCAAAAAGATGGTTTTTCATATAGATTTAATGTAAATTCGATACTTCTGGGTTTTACTTGTTTTTCTCCTTAAATTCACACTATATAAATGCAGAGAATGTTGAAATTAATGCAACAATGAAATGCACTGTCGTGTTTTCCTAAGAAAGATAATTTAAAATTTGAATTAATGTTTCAATGTTTTATACCTTACTGTCTATGAAAACCAAACTTAAGCCATTGATATCAAGGAAATTTTCCTGGTATTCCTTTAAAACAAGTGAGGATGCAAAAGCTTATAGTGCATGTATGTTGACCACTGAGTTATGAGGGGAAAGGCTTTTAAATCTGCAGTCTTCCCAGTTGCCAGATCATCATGTCAAACAGAATGTGGCACTACCTCTTATCCTGTTGCCACCTGTGCTGGACCTTCTCTGGGTACAGGCTAGCAGAGGGGTTGTACCTACTGCTTGAACAATGATAATAATATTGGTTAGAGCACTTTGATGAATTCTTATGTCTGATAATCATTAAGAGGACCATATAAGAAGAATGTGCTAAAAGTATATCAGTAGACAGGTACAAGTGAAATAGGCCTGTAGTAAAGGAAAGTAAAAGGTCAATTTTATGTAGGGCAAATCTAAGGTTTTGATTGTGTCTCTACAATAAGAAATTGTAAAGGGAGAAAAAATTCCCTCTAAAACACAGAACTGGGAGAATGTTAAGGTAATGTAAGCAGTATTCTGCAACTGTTCAGTTTTTGAGTATAGACTGAATCAAGCAATCAGTGGGAGTTTAGAATGAATATGCATCTTTGCACAAAATCTGAATGAATGAGAGACTTAAGACTTGGGAGATATGGTCAACTGAATGGCACTTGCTGAACTGTGATTCTACATGTTTTTCTTGAAGATAACACTAGCCTAAGTGACCTTTGCACCGAACTTTCAGTCTCACCTGTATATTTAAATTACATTCATAGGATAGCTCAGATCGCAAGGGAGCTCAGGAAGTCTTCAGTCCAACCTCCTGCCCACAGGGGGATCACTTTTGAGGTCAGGCCTCCAGTTGCTCAGGACTTTGTCCAGCTTGGTCTTCAAAACCTCCAAGAATGGTTATTACATAGCATCTCTGGGCAGATTGCTGAACTATTCTCAGGAATAAAACACGTTTCCTTATATCCAACATGAACATCTCTTCTCTAAATGTATGCTCGTTGTCTCTTCAGACTACTTATGCCACTCTGAATAGTAGCCCTGCCTCTGAGTATATTGACATATCCCCTGAGCTCCTAAATAATTATCTGTATTATAGGTACTTATCATCCCAGTCAGGCAGAATTC
>NW_020957167.1:39094-45385 GCF_003031625.1 Empidonax traillii | reverse complement strand
TTTCTAGGCTGTCAACATCAGGGGGGCACCCAGTGGAAGATCCAGCATCCCTTTTCTTAGGGTCACCACCTCCTTGGGGTTTTTGGGTTGTTTTGGGCCTGTCAGTTGGCCTGGCTTTTAGTAGGGACAGATAAAGACAGATACAGCTAGACTCTGCAATCAAAAATCCTGTTTAGGCATCAATGATTGTTTATTTTTTTAATGTGGAAAGTTCCTTGGAAGAATCAGAGCATTGGGCCAACCCGTTTCAAATTTAACGTACAGGTTTCCATTTTAAATTGCCGTAGCTGATCATTAAAACTAAACTATCACTCTGGGTTTGAAAGCAATTCAGTTGTATATATATTTTCACTTCTCAAAGTGTGTATGTTTATTTTTATACAGAGAAGTATTAATTTTCATAATGACTGTACTGAGTCTGAGTGCAATTCTGGTGAGGAGGATTAAATTTGATTTGCAGGCTTGAGCTCAGTCATGGAAACAGAACCCAGGTGTTCCTCTTCATTTTGCTTTTTTTTTTTTTTAAACAACATCACTGCTTTTAACTATGAATTTTTAAATATACTGTCTAGTTAATGTGAGTAGCATTCCTTGTACACAATGAGTTTACATCATACAAAATAATTAAAGTTAACGTGTAACAGGTTATGGTATGACCAAGACCACAATAATATTGGAAGAATAAAGAGTCTTAATGGCATTGTGCATCTTGCAGGTAGCAAAAGATCCACTGTGGGAGATTTTATTTTATTTTTTTTTTTAAGCAGCAGTACAAGCAACTCTATCCCTATAACAACATTTTTTTCCCGTGGACTACAAACCACCCACATCTCCACCCCCAAAAATCCAGAAGACTTAGAATAGAACTGTTTATTAGTTTGTAGAAACAGTCAGCAACAGCATAGTTCTGCTCATAAAGTTCAGTAAATTACACTTTTCAGACAGAAAATATCTTAAATTTTGACCAGGATGCATGACTGGAAAAGGCTCAGTAAAATCTTGGAGAAGCAGCAATGCTTTATTTTTAACAGAGAGCAAATTATTCTGTAGGTGCTTTTCTTCATGCCTTAATTTTGAGCTCTGCAATGTTTAATGGATGTGACAGTGAAGAATAATCATACCTTCTTGCTTTCCCTGTGTTTTTTTTTTGGTGTGGTTTTTTTTTTTTTTAATGAAAGGGTGAAGGTGGTGTGCAAGCACCACAGCCATCACAGCCAGCTCCTCCAGGAGAGGTAACAGTGTGTGGTCTTAAACTTAACCTTCCTCAAACACATGTGACACTTCAAGTCTTTTATGTCTGATATTTTTTTCCTTCCTTTTTCTATGCAAGACTTCAGACTAAAAGAAACATCTCAATATTTTGTTGCTTCTAATATTTGTAGTTCTTATTTTATCTGACCTTGGTGGTAAGATAGGCCCCAGAACAGTAGAACTACCAGCCAAAATATCTTTAACCTTTAGAAAACAGCGTTATTTCCACCTGGATTTGTCAGCTCTGATGCTCTGATTTTTGAGGTCAAGTGTTCTTGTGTGCAGACAAAGCCAAGAGTTGCAGTTTTCCAGGTTCTCTATTATTATTTGGGACACCATCCAATTAAGTAAATAGCACAGGGACAAAACTGACTGATACAACCAGGCAGATATGTTAATTGAAAACAAGTTAAAGGTCTAGAATTCACCTCTTACTGCTGAAATTATTTCAAGATCTAACAAAACTGGGGAACGCTGTAAAAATTACCTGAGGAAGGTTAGGGCAGCTGGTGGGCTCAACTTGTGTTGCAAGGGAAAGTTTTTACTGTGGGTGGGGAAAAAACTTGATCTTGGGGTAGATGGAAGCGTTCAGACACTCTTTGAACACATTCTCTGATTTCATGTGGACGCTTTGGGTCTCCATTTTTGGGTATCTGGAGGGTGGCATCCTGCGTGTCACTGAGAGAGGAGTGGTTTGCAGGTCCTGCTTGATTCCAGGTGGGGTTTGAAGACATTCCCAGCATGTTGGGTCCGTGTCACCTCAGACTGGTTATCCAAGAAATAAGACACTTGTCATATTGTGTAATCTCTAAGCAATTAGGAGGGTTAGTTAAAGGCTGGCCTACTGTGTTCCCCTAATAAACTTCTCCTAAGACCAAAATTTATTTAATCTTTGTACAGTTTGAATAACAAACTAAATTTTGTCAACTAATATCTTAGATTATTTACTTGTACACTTCCATTAAAATCTACCAGTACTGGCTTAAGCCTTTTTAATGTATTAAATGGTACATGGGCTGAATATTATGGCTTTGGTTAGTCCTAATAAAAGTAATTTTCCAGTTTATCTATGTATCCACACACTTATAGTTGGGTAAAAAAAAGCCTTAAAACTAATAATTACCTTCTCAAATGCTTGCATCAGGCAAACACCCCAGGGAACACCTCCAGCAGTACTGCTGACTGGAATTGAAAAAAATGAAATCTTAGCTTCCCATTTACCTCCCAAGGATTTTCTTGGGACTGTTCCTCCCTTGCCTGGCACTTGTTTTCAGTCTACCTCTATCCTATCTCTGGATGGCTGTTGTACCTGTGGAACAAATTGCTTGGCAGATGTGAAGAATATCTTAACTTGCTTTCTTGGCCTTTATTTCCTTCGGTCTTAATCTAGAATAAAACCTCAAGGCTGGCATTTGCAGTTGCTCTTTTTATAGAGATGAAACTGTTGCAACCTGTCATCATTTTCAGTGTGTCTTACTAATAGTGAAGCTTACTGATCTGCTCAAATCTTGGGCTGGTGGGAAAACATTTCAGAAAAAGAAATACAAAGTGAAGTAACTGCTACATGTGTAAGAGTTTGATGTATTTTAATAGAAATGTACAGTAGTAATTACTACTAGTAGTAATTTACTGCTAAGCAGTAAAACTGCTTAATTAGAAGCTGGATTGGGAGAATTCAACCGGTGAAAGGAAATACTTCTGATAAAATGCACCGCGATGTTGAGGGAAACCCAAACAAATCTGGGCACACGTGTTACTCCTTAAATGCTTCCCGGGCTTCCTTTTAATGAGGCTTTTGTCTCCCCCAGAGTCACTGCTGACAGAGGTAAATTTGGAACCGCTTCTTCCCTCTTGTTGTGCTGAAACCTGCCAGCCTTGAGGTGTGGCCGGCGTTGGGTTTTCCACTCCAACACTGATTTTACAGCCCGCTTCGTTCGACGAGTCCCTCGTGTGGGGATGTCTGTTGAGTTATCGCAGTTTCAGGAGCCACGAACAAGCACAGGGGGGAGAGCCCGGCGCTTGAATCAGCGAGTTTGCCGCTCTGTCGGCTGAGTTCGTGGCTCTGCAGAAAACGGGGTGGGGGGGAGGAGGAGGAGATCGATGCAAGAACAATAGAGGCTTGTTGGAATGTTTGAGCCTTGGAAGCAGATTATAAACCGCTATTTGATTTTTTTTTTTATTTTTGTGTGTGTGTGTGTGCACGGTCGAGGTTTTGCATGGGCACGTTTCTCCCGTGCGTGCTTCAGAACGTAACTCATTGTGTGACTAAACATTCCAATTCTATTTACTTGAGAGCGTTATGAAAAGACGACCTGGTGTTCTCAGCCACGCATGGTTTTTTTTGGAAAGTTTCCAAATGCAACATTGTGTACCTAGAATAATCCAGAGGCGAGTTGGGAAACTTACTGTGGGGTTTTTTCCTTTTTCTTTTTTTTTTTTTCCCTTTAAAAGGAGTTGAAGTCTGACACAGTTTCATTCTTTAAAGGGAGATTATTGAGCAGTTAAAGCGTGGGAGGTGCTCAACCTTTTCATGTCGGGAGAAGTGGAAAGGCTCTTGTTGAAGGCAGTAAGAGATGCTCTGCACTTTATGGCTGCTGCTTCAATAAATTGCCTTCTGGTACATTTTACACATGGGTAGTGTAATGCCTTTCTCAGTACAACATAAATCTATGCAAACACTGTGCCTAAATTTTCAGTAGCTGTGTATGGATGCTAATAGTGTGTTTTATTTTTTTTATACTTCTTGACACAGAGGAGCTACAAAATGTATGAAACCTCGCTGTGCTGTATTAAGCATTAGTAATTGTGCCCCCTCCCCCTAAAAAAACCCCTGTTTTCACTTAGATTAGTGCGTGAGTAGGTTGTGCTGTGTGTGGATTCCTTTCTCAATAGAATGGTCAATAAGGATGAAATACTGCTGAGTTTACACGTGCTTCAATTTTTTTTTTTTGCTGCTGTGTGCTGGTTTTGGTTGGAGTAGAGTTAACTTTCTTCACAGCAACTAGTACAGAGCTGTGTTTTGGATTTGTGCTGGAAACAGTGCTGGTAGTTTGGGGATGTTTTAATTAGGATTATTTATGTTGGAAGAGAACCTTCAGTTCAATGGTTTCCTTGCACTAATCCACCACTGAACCACGTCCCCAAGTGTCACATCTATTCATCTTTTAAATACCTCCAGGAACGGGGACTCAACACTTTCCTGTTCCAGGGGCATGACAACCATTTTGGTGAAGAAATTTTCCCTGAAACGCAGCCTAAATCTTCCCTGGTGCAACCTGATGCTGTTCCCTCTTATCCTGTTGCTTATTACTGAGGAGAAGAGATGACCCTTCCGCCCTTGTAAGCTCCTTTCAGGTAGTTTTAGGGAGCTGGTTCATGAAAGGCAGAGGGGAAGAGAAGGAATGTCAATGCCCTGGTGGGGATATGTAAGAAGAGGCTGTGGATTCTGTGTCTCTGGAGACAGAGGTGCTTAACGTTGAGGTTTCCAGCGTAGAGCAGAAAAGCCAAAGATTGTTCTTCATCTGCCCAACAATCTCAACCCTTGATACTCATGCAGCTTGTTCAGCTTGTATCAAGCATCCTTGTAGATAATTTTCAAGATTTTTTTTTTGTTTTGTTTGAAAAGCAGCACATGCCCCTTGCAATGGAAGGCAGAGGTGCTGGTGGGAGATCTTGGCTGCACGTGGTCAAGTGCAGCCCTTGGTGGCCAAGTGGTTCTCAGAGAAAACCTACTCTTTTCTCCTCCTGTAACCAGTGCAGTGGGAATAACCTCTTCTAACTTAAAACTCCTGGAGCTTTCTCAGTCCTCTCCTTAGTCATGGGAAGGGTAAATGTGGAGAGCCATTTCACAGATAGCTGTTGTAAAATAAAAGGAATCCTTCTCTGTGGGGGCTTCTCCTTTGTCTGTAGGAGGTGCTTAAATGGCCAGAGGGTTCAAGTAAAGTTAGGTGGTGTTTGTCTCTGGTCTCCCTTTTCCAGTGAGGATTGCTTCTGGAGGAGATGGTTAAGGATCTCATCCTCCTAATTCAGATGTGTATCTTGGATTCTTAAACTTGGCTTCTGCAAAACCTGCCTTTTGTTTAAAAGTAGGTTAAAACTTTAATGGGTATAATTTAAGGGATAAGTTTTATCTTGGTCTGGACAAGATCAAAGACATCTCAAAATTACATTAGTATTTGTGGAACAAATGAAGTGCTGGTTGTCTCTTTGGAAGCAATAATGCCACTGAAAAACAGGTTTTTTTAGCCTGTTCTCTACTCAGGGTATTGAATCCCCTATGAATACTGCTGTGCTGCACATACTGGATCTTTGCAGAGTAAGGTCGAAACAGAGGTTGATCTTTAAGCATCTTTATTTTAAATGAAGATATGCCTGGCAACCCAGAAAAATGTAGTCAGGTAAATGGCAAAATGACTGCAACAACTTTCTCAGGCTTGGTACAAGCTCATTGCATCTGTTTTGTTAAATAATAAAAAATCATCCTTTGTTAAAAATGAAGTCTGAAGTATTCCCAGCACCTAAAAAATGCTTGTGTGGGTTTTTAAAAATATAAATAATAAAAATATAAATATGTCTGCAAAATCAGAGGCTTTTGACTGTCCCTGTTTACAAGTTACTGCGTCTCCAGGGTGACACAGGCAAAATAACATGTGTTGGCAAAGGTGTTAATACTCAAAACCATACAAACTGTGCTCTGCTTTTTGATTTTTGTCAGGACTGTATAAAACTTGCTTCTTACCATATTACCTCAGAGAATGTCATGATATGTTCTGACACTTGGGTCGCTTTTCTGCTCTAAACATTGTATAGAGAGTCACAAAAGGTCACTTTTTGCATATATCTTGATATACGGTAAGAAAACCCATCAGCTCTCCAGAATGGATTTCTCCCTTCCTCTAGATGCTCCCTCTGGAGGAGGTAATAGGTAAAAAAGACATTTTGTCTAAAACCTGACCAAAAAAAAAAAAAAAAAAAGGCCTCTAAAGCAGAATACAGTTTGTATGTCTTATTATAAACACTGAAATAATAACTTGTGTGTTT
>NW_020957167.1:28057-36856 GCF_003031625.1 Empidonax traillii | reverse complement strand
TTTTTTGTTTTTCCTCTGCAGAGGTTGTAGGTGTAGACTCTTCCATGGGTGGTGTTTTTATCACCCAGAATGTGACACTCTGTTGTTGCAGCTGTGACTTTTTTTTTTTCTTTTTTCCTTTTTGTGGACCAGTGTCACTGTGATTTATACTTCTGCCTGACTCGAGGGATTTGGATTCTAAAATAACGTCATTGGAGGAATCACAGTTGGCCAAATGCATTTCATTGACACTGATCATCTGAGATGAGGTCTACGGTGATAAATTTGCCATAGAAGTTGCTCTTGGGTGACTGGAGCCCAGGAGAGAATGTTGTATGCAGGCTCTCAGTGCTTTCTGCTCACTTTGCACATGAGAAGGACAATTTTAGGAGAGGAAAAAAGGGTGATGAGACCTGCTGGGAATTTTTTAATAGAGTTTTTGGCAAAAAGCAGGATTCTGTCAGGAAACATCTTTGTTTGCAGCACATTATTTTGATGTCACTGACACCATTTCCACCTCCAGGACTGGATTAAAAGATGGAGTGTGCTACTTTTACTGAAAACTATCCTGGTTTTCTGGAACTTGAGGGGTGTGCATGCATATACATACAAATGTGCATGAAAATTGTATATCCCAGTTGTAAATGAACGCTGTGCTTGTCTGTTTTGCTGTGTGGAATTCTTCTTAGTGATACCACTACTCTCCCTCTTCTGTTAAGAAATCTGTAGACCTGAGAAGGATGAGTGAAGAAATAGAGGCTTAAGTTTCTAGGATATTCATTAAAATGTTCTTTCTAATCAAGTTTCTGACTTTAATGGCAAGCTGATTCTTGAAGTCTGACTTTGAGTCATCTACTGGCACTGCTTGTTGATGTGGAAGAGATAATTTAAAATGAGGGGAAATCAACATTGGTTGGAAAATGTTGTGATCCTACTGTATTTTTTTCATACAGTTTCTGAATTAAGTGGTTGCCAAACATTTCCAAGTGCCTTTCACTCATTCATAAAGAAGCACCTTCCACCCTGAAGCACTGACCAAGTAGGATCTCAGCAACTTCAGAGACTTCTGCTTGGAAGGAAAGTATTTACCTGGGGTTGGAATGAGTGTGGCTACTCCAGTCCTGGGTTTTGTTGGCTATGGAGTGCTCTAACCCCTCTGGAATGTGCTGTTCCCACCTTTATTCACCCAGAGTTGAGGGGAAGATGTCTCAATCTGAACAAGACCTGCTGCTGCAAACCTTGCATGATGATTACAGAATGAATCTCTCTCTAGCATGCACACACTGAAGGGTGTTCTGCCTTTGGGGTGAATAATTGCTCACTTTAAATGCTACATGTGCATTTCTGGTGAGTGTACACATATGGGGGTGGGAAGGAAGAATGGGCAGGCAGAAGATATAATTATTCAGTAGAAGCCTTAGTCTTGCATTATAAATATGGATCATGACTTAAGGAGCCTGAGGACGTAATATATTCATCTTCTGCTTGAGTATCTACTTTTAATCATGGATTTGCCTGAAAGCCCTTGCAAAAGATGTGCACTGACATTTAGAGTCCTTCTGACGTATTTTCCATGTACAGACACGGGGGGCTCTTGCAGCAAAAGGGCTGAGGATGAGGGGATGCTGGATTGAAACAAGGCCAGCCAGTGTTGTTTTCCCAAAACTTCTCATGCACTAGCAAATGCCTATAGGTAAGGCAAGCACATGTTTAGCATAAATGTCAAATCATTCAGTGGAAAGGAGGCAGCTTCTTGAGGCATCAGCGTGGGCACGGGGGGTGAGGGCTGGCAGCAAACGTGGGCTGTGCTCACAGCCCTGGATTTGGGGGCACTGCCTCATCTCTTCCTGCCCAGCTCCTCCCTTGGCTGTCTCTGCTCAGCCTCCTGAGCTTCTCCCAGAGAGCGACTCCGTGGTTGTGTAAGTGCAGAAGGGGAGTCACGAGGCAGCTCTGCCCGACCTGCTGCCTTTGGTTTGGCAGAGAAATGCGTGGAATTCTACAGCCACGCACCTTGCCCTCCACACAGCAGCTGTGTTCTTAGCTCTGTTGGCCATGGCAGTGGAATAGATGTACAAAGGGACCTCCACAACTGCCTCCTGTCCCCACTGCTGGAGAGGCAGAATCACCACAGCACATGATGATCCAGGGTCTGCCACAGTGAAGACTTGATTCTGTTGTTGGGCCTTAAGGCTGTCCCATAATTAAAGTTGGATGCTGGGTAAAATTAATCAACCCTTTTGCAGACTATGCATCTTTCTGTTGGATACTCTGTGACAGGCAACTACAGGAGTCTTACTGTGGCAAAAAAAAAAAAAAAAAAGGTATTTTCTTCTACTTGTGGTTTTGGATTTAATAGTAAAGAGAGGTTTCTGCAATACAGTGCCTGTGAAATACTAGATATGACTTGCCATGATGTCTTATACACATCTTGTAGGTGATCAAGTAATGTCCTGTAAACAGTTATGCAGCTCACCACAACAGTTGGGTCATTTTATTTTTACTCTACATTTTTATTCAACTCGTGGTGTTGCACTGAAATTTGTTAACTAGTGTATCATCTCTACTTTTCCCTGTGCTCAGAGAGGAACGCTGCATGTGACAGCAGCACGTTGTCTTCACAGCCTGTGACTTATGTGCTTGTCATGTATTTCAGTGGCAAATGGTGCATGATAAGTGTCTCCTCATGTATGGGTTACTCTGAATTTGTTCAGAGTAAAGTAGGGACTCTTCCCTGAGGAAGCTCCTAAAATGTATAGCGTAACTCCTCAGTAATGTTGCTGAAACCAAAGATTAAAATTACTGAGGAACAATTATAAATTTCCTTGAGGGAACAGCCTTACTAGTAATGAATGAAATTTGATGAGACAACTGACCTTTACTTGTTCCCAAGAGAAGTCTGAGCTGACTTTTTTTTTTTCCCTATTGCTTGTGTGATCAGGAAACAGAACTATAAATGTGTGATACATTTAGTAAATGATTGCTTCAGCTCTAGCAGCACCTGTAAATTGTTCTGCCAGCCAACAGAACCCAAGGTACCAACAGGCCATGGCACTTCTGGTGTAAGCTGGGACAACTGGCCCAGCTCCTGCAGAAACACTTGTGGGTGCTTTTCCTCTCCTGCAAAAGGAAATTGCAGTTCCTGCAGGAGGCATTTCAGTGACTGTGTCCTTTTGTGTGTTCAGTTTTCTTCAAAACCTCACTTCTTGTCTCCTGCTTTAATGTGTTTAAATAAGGTGCATTAAAGCACTTGTGCCAAAAGGGAAAATTAAAGGCAGTGTTACAGAAACCAATGGTACAGATTTTTTTCGTCTTGGGGGTTTTAGCACTAAACAAATTTCTCTTCCTATTCTGTAGAGCTATAACTGTAATGCAGACAGCTTTCCCTCCAGCATGGACAGAGCCCTGCTTTATTAGCACAGAGAGCTGCTCTTAGAGCCTGCAAGTCATTTCTGTGTCATGTATCTTGATAGCTAAGGTTTAGTTTGAAGGCAGTTCCTCCATTAGCTTGTTTTTCCTGAACATCTATATATCAGAGGTAAGAGTCACATTTAGGCAAACTGCAGAGCTAAGAGAAGCATCACTTTTTTTTTGTCTGTGGCAGAGCCTCTTACACACCAATATGTTTCTGAGCCCTCTTTCCCCAGACGTGCTGACAGCTGGGAGTGTGTTTGGTGTAACAGGTATGCCCTTAATTGAGGGATAGGAAGCTCCCAGACAGAGCTGCTATCAACTGTCCCCATGGTGAGTGACACCTTCGCTCGAAGGGAGATGGAAGATGCTGCGCTGCAGAGTGACACAAAGGGACAATGAGCTTTTTGGAGGGGTTTCCCCTTGAGCCTGCAGAGCTGACTGAGTGAGTCTGACTGGACAGTGTGCACTAGGAGGGGTCACAAAATGTGCTGTGTTGCCAAAACCGATTTATGCGTCTGGCCGTGCCAGGGTTTTCCCTGTTGTGGCCAGATGCTGGGCTGCAAAGGGAGTAAATCAGCATCATGCTGAAAGAGGTCATCTGCTGTGGGCTTGTGGAATTGAGAGTTAGTGTCAGAGGGGTTATCCAAAATAGCATCAATAGTTTGGGAAGAAATTAGGCTTGTTTTTATGCTGTGCTATGTTATATTAATCCCAGTGGTATTTCTTTATGCTCCTGCTACCAGTACTGCTTTCTGTTGGTAACTAGGCTGCTTTCCACACAGTTGTGTGCTGTTTGTACAGCACCATGGGGATGGTTTGGATTAGGGCTGAGCCCAGAGCAGTCCATGGGCTCCAGTGTCATGGGGAATTTTCCACTGATTATTTTTGTGGGGATTGCTTCAAGCTCTCAATCACTGTTTCTTTACCGCTGCTACAGAAACTTGTCAGGAGACCATAAAAGACAACTGAACTTAGAATTATACAATCATGACTAGTTTGGGTTGGAAGGGACCTTAAACATCATCCAGTTATTTATCTTAATCAGCATCATCAGGCACATTGGGTCAGGCTTAGAAGGTGTAAGTGAGAGCCTTTGTTTTCTTCCTTTTAAGCCTGCTATGCTGGTACTTTACCTGTGCACCCATCTTGCCATCTAGGATGCTGCACACTGGGAGAAGAGAGGCTTCAGAAGTATTTTAGACTTAAGAAGAAAGAGAAGAAATAATTTTTAATAATTCTTGAAAACAAAAGTTGCTTTTAAATAGAACTAACTTAAAATGTGACTGCCCTTTCACTTGCCTGTAACATTTATAGGTCTGAACTCGAAGCTGATCAGTCAATAAACCATCCTCTCCTACCATTGCCAGGACAGAGTAGGGACCCAAAATGGATGGAGCACAGTTGAATGCTTGAGTCTCCTTGAAATAAGGGGCTCTGTGCTGATATCTGCACAGATACAGTTAACTTTTAGTGAAGACTGTTCTCTATTCATTGGATGAATGAGTAAAAATTATATGGAGACCAACTCCTACATTCTGGTGGATAACTGCCAGCAGGTGTCTTCCCTTTATGTCATATTCTTTTTTTTTCCCCTCCTCTTGTTAGATGCCAGAAAAGTACAAGCTCAAAGTGACAGGAATTTTGTGGGACCATAAACACTTTTTCTAATCAGACTTGGCCCTGAGCTCAAACATCAAATCCAATCATTCTCAGCGGGGGTAGAGCAAGAGAGTTCACATTTGGAGCTAACTTTGAAATTCA
The DNA here is from genome assembly GCF_003031625.1 of Empidonax traillii. NCBI lineage: Eukaryota > Metazoa > Chordata > Aves > Passeriformes > Tyrannidae > Empidonax > Empidonax traillii. The sequence goes on along the minus strand of NW_020957167.1, from coordinate 31,705 downwards.
GCCAGTGTATCAATGAAATAATTCTACCTTTTTCAAGGTTTCACCTTGACTTTTGATCTTGACTCTTGCTTGAAGGAGGAACTTTCAGCTTGCCAAAGGTTTTGGGGCACTCACAAGATCATGCGAGGTGCTGTGATGGTATGATGATGGGTAGATGGCCAGACTTACAGGGCCTCATTTCTTTCTCTGTAAAGACTTGATCCACAGGCTTCTAAAATCCTTCTGGATTTGTCTTACTGCATATCTGTTCTCTTCCCTGGCATATTGATTTCAGTAAACTACAGGAGAGCTGGACATTTTTGAAGATGGTTGTGTTGCTTTCCCTTTCCACTTAAACTGCAGGCTCCTCATTCCTATCCTTCCTTTCCCCTGCTTCTCTATTTAACTTACAAATCTATTTTGGATCATGCTGCTGAAACCGGAGGAATTTGGCCACTTAGGTGGCAGTTACACCCACATTTAGGGAATTCTTCTGATTACTCCAGTGTCCCATTGAACACCACTTTCCTTGCAGTGTTGCGTATTTAAAGAGTAGAAAATTAACGAGCACCAAGATTTGACATCCGTTCTGCAATTAAAATAATTGCTTAATTAAGAGGATAATGTAATGCTTACTAACAACATTTGTAACCATGCAGTGCAAAGTAAGATTTGTGTGCATCTCACTGGTGTAGGTCTAGGCCTGAGCTCTGGACCTGAATATATGCTAGCTGTCAGTTTTATTTAATTTTCATTAAAATTATAATCAAGTAAACTAAGGCTCAAAAAAACCCTGTGACTCTTACACTGAATTTTAAGAGACTTGGCCGTGGTTGTGTGTAGCAACTCTTCCAGCCTCTGCTAACTTCATATTTTAATTTGAAATGAAAGGGAAAGTAATGATGGATGAGGTGAGCAGTTATCTTCATTAAGGCTTTGGAGCTGGATCTGCTGCATGTTGCTCTAGAAGAATTTAGCACTGATGCCTTTTTTTTTTTTTTTTTCTAACAAATCAGAAGTTTGGATTCTTTGGACATTGTGCCATGGATTTTTTTTTCCCAGCATGTACTAAATGGAATCTTCTTAGCTGCATGTTCTCTTTGATATAACTAAATAGAATAGTAAGTTGCTCTTCTAAGCGACTCTGGTATTAGGACTTCATTTTTTTTAATTAAGAAGCCGTGACGTAATTTTTTGTAAGATTCTATAGTTTTATTCTAAAAATCACAAGTCCTCCACAGATAAAGGACCAGTGATTTTCTGATAATATACTTGTTCCAAAAGAGCCTGTAAAAATGAAACTCTCCTTCATTAAGTATAAGGATGCAAGTGGCTGTATGGAGGTCGGATGTATGGTAATATTTTTTTGGCTGTTTTGAGTTTTCTGTTCTGGGCATCCCCTTGAAGACTAAGGGAAGGAGTGATGAAGGAGACATGGTGAAAAATGCCGGAATTGGTTTTGATCATTGAGTAGGTGGAAGCTTGGCCTGAAGCTGACTGTGAATCAGTGCAACTGCATGATGTCATATTTTGGCCAAACTCTGTCTCTTTGAAATCACCTCTGATTGCTTGGATTAACTTTATAGGGATTCAGATGGGCATGGAATTCTTTTATATGGACCATCTTTAGCTGACCTTCAAGGAACCCCTTCATCAAGTCCATCCTTATCACACACTTGATTAACTCCACTTAACTGTGGAAGGGTACAAGCGAGCAAACCCATTTTAAAACTGGGTGAGCAAAGAGAGGAGGGAGGAGAAGAAGGGCAAGGAGAAGAAAGGCACAACCAAACTCCCTAAACTTCCAAACTCCCCCACAGTGCATTTTTGTCCTTGAAGGAAAAACAAGGATTCAGACCCAAGGGCGACTCGACTTTGCAGTGCCTGGAGCAGACTAGGGATCAGAGCATCCTTTGCAGTGAGGTGCTGCAACTCCATGCGCAACCTAGTTGGTGTCCAGGGAGCCTGTGGAGAGTGGTGATGTGGATGGATATCTGAGGGAATATTCCTGGTTTCAGCTTGCTTGAGGAAGTATCAAAATACTGGCGTGTCCCTTTCCCTCTGCCTCGTCCCCACTGTGGCTCCCACACATCCATGTCCTTATTTATTGCCTTCCCAGTAATCCCTTAGCTTTCTTTGTAATTTGAATGTCACACCTCAGCTTCTCTCTCCTGGATCTAAAAATGCTGAGCAAGGTGACTGTTTTGATATGGATTCCCTCTCTGTTTCATAACTCTGTCTTCCAGCTTCAAAAATAGTTTCCCCTCACTGACTTGAGTTAATACAATAAATACAAGTAGTTGAGTCATCCTGGAAGGGCATTGCTGGGGATTTTTTTTTTTTTTTTGGATGAATCATTTTAATTGGGTTCTCTGGAAACTGCAATTTTTTGGGCATTAAAAATTAATTAAGCGAGAGGAGGGAACACTTATGCACAGCGTGCCTTTATGAGATTATCTGATATTTGAGGAGTAGAAGTAGGAGTCATGTGGAGCCAGGTAAAATGATGGTTTCTTCACAAAAATGCTCTCAAGTGGAGGGCACAAAGAAAATACATCTGTAACTTCAATAAATTAAGGAACTTAGAGGGGCTTTGTACCATGTTCCAGCTGTACAATTGTATCTGGGGCAGAGAAATATGAAAAGTCTGAACCCTGACTGGCATAAATTAGCCCACATCCACTAAGTCTAGAGGCTCTTAATGTGGAGGGGAAACAACAACAAAAAAAATCTAGAATGTAAGCCTATATCCCCATTTAGTGTTCAAGTTTTTACAAAAGTGTGACTAAACTAAAAAAAGTAGCCCAACCAACTCTAAAAGCTGAAGAGAACGGCTGACCTCAGTCTTCTCAAATATTCTCAGTGGCCAGAAGCTCCTTCAGTCAAAGACTTGCCTTATATTTCCTACTTTGGAGTTTACAATGCTTCTGTTGCCTGTGTATTTGCAAGAAGCAGATTAAAGCAAAACCCTCCCCAAGTATTTGTTGTGTTTGACAGTCTGCTGAGTAAAGCTCTTTGCATCTGCTTTTATTTTGTGGGACAGCTCTTTCCCCCACAGGTTGACATAATTTTTTTTTTTTTTTTTGGACAGAAATTTAATGGATTATAGACCAATCCTTTTTAGTTCATCTGAAAGAGAAGCAAGTTGTGCTTTTAGTTGTAGAATTACACATGGCTGAGTTCATTTGGGGCTAAAGAATATGTAAAGATTTACATAGCACTGGCTGGTTAATAGTTAACAATATTTATTATTGAGTGTTTGAAGGCACAGTTGCTTCTGTGACTTGAGTTGTTCCCTTTGGTGGGAAGTATGAAATTCTGTACCAGGTTACCTCTAAAAGATGAACTATTACTCAAGCTTACAGGTGGTGAGACTAAGACACTGATGTTTGTCAGAAAGTAAATGGTCTAATTTAGTCCAGATAACAATGGGAAAACATTTTTGTTTTCTAGGATTAAATAGGGGGTGTGGGGGGGCTCATCATCCCTCCCAAGGAGAGTTTTTTTTAAAATACTTTTTCTCATTTGAAGCCAGCTGAACCATTCAAAAATTAAGTTTCTGCTTCCTCAAGACACTAAGTTTCCTATTTTAGTCATGTTTTTCTTGTCCTTTTCCCACCACTCAATTTTGTTTGTTTGTTTTTGGAAATGAAGGGAAACAGCCGGGAT